>NW_026462718.1:27500-86910 GCF_021730395.1 Mercenaria mercenaria | reverse complement strand
AGTCACGTCACTTAAAAAACTAGGTCAGTAGGTCAAATAATAAAAAAAACCTTGTGACCTCTCTAGAGGCCATACTTTTCATGGGATCTGTATGAAAGTTAGTCTGAATGTTCATCTTGATGATATCTAGGTCAGGTTTGAAACTGGGTCAACTGTGGTCAAAAACTAGGTCAGTAGGTTTAAAATTAGAAAAATCTTTTGACCTCTCTAGAGGCCATATTTGACAATGGATCTTCATGAAAATTGATCTGAATGTTCACCTTGATGATATCTAGGTCAGTTTCGAAACTGGATCACGTGCGGTCAAAAACTAGGGCAGTACATATAAAAATAGAAAAACCTTGTGACCTCTCTAGAGGCCATATTTTTCATGAGATCTTCATGAAAATTAGTGAGAATGTTCACCTTGATGATATCTAGGTAAAGTTCAAAACAGGTCACGTACCTTCGAAAATTAGGTCAATAGGTCAAATAATAAAAAAACCTTGTGACCTCTCTTAGAGACCATATTTTTCAATGGATCTTCATGAAAATTGGTCAGAATTTTTATCTTGATAATATCTAGGTCAAGTTCAAAACTGGGTCACATGAGCTCAAAAACTAGGTCACTATGTCAAATAATAGAAAAAAATGACATCATACTCAAAACTGGGTCATGTGGGAAGAGGTGAGCGATTCAGGACCATCATGGTCCTCTTGTTACTTTAAGACCCATGAGGACCTTACAAAATACTCTATCTCTGAATGACCCTGACAGACAATACATAATACTTTATTTTTAAAAGACCTTGGCAGAAACTCTATCTCTAAAAGACCTTGGCAGACCTTACAAAATACTGTATCTCAAAAAGACGCTGACAGACCTAACAGAATACTGTTTCTGTACAAAGTACTATATCTTTAAAAGACCCTGGAAGCCCTTACAAAATATTTCCCTGTAACTGAAGACACTGGCATATCTTACATAGTATCTCTTTTTACTTCAAGACCCTTGAGAATCTAAACAACCCTGGAAGACCTTACAAAATATTTTTCCTTTAAATGACCCTAAAAGACCTTACATAATACTGTATTTCTAATAACCCTGAAAGACCTTACATAATTCTGTATCTCTAAAGGACCCTGGCAGACCTTATGAAATACTCTATCTCTACAAAATACTGTATCTTTAAAAGACTCTGGAAACCCTTTCGAAATATCTCCCTTTATTTAAGACACTGTCAGATCTTACAAAGTATCTCTTTTTACTTCAAGACCCTTTAAGACCTTACAAAATATGGTAAGTGTAAAAGACCCTGGCAGATCTTACATAATACTGTATCTCTAAAAGACCTTGGCAGACCTTACAAAATTCTGTATCTCTACAAAATACTATATCGTAAAAAGACCTTGGAAGCCCTTACAAAATATCTCCCTGTATTTGAAGACACTGGCATATCTTTCAAAGACCTTGGAAGCCCTTACAAAATATCTCCCTGTATTTGAAGACACTGGCATATCTTACAAAGAATCTCATTTTACTTCAAGACCCTTGAGGACCTAACAAAATACTCTTAGCTCTGAAAGACCCTGGCAGACTTTACATAATACTGTATCTCTAAAAGACCCTGGCAGACCTTATAAAATACTGTATCTCTACAAAATACTATATCTTAAAAAGACCTTGGAAGAGCTTACAAAATATCTCCCTGTATTTGAAGACACTGGCATATCTTTCAAAGACCTTGGAAGCCCTTACAAAATATCTCCCTGTATTTGAAGACATTGGCATATCTTACAAAGAATCTGATTTTACTTCAAGACCCTTGAGGACCTAACAAAATACTCTTAGCTCTGAAAGACCCTGGCAGACTTTACATAATACTGTATCTTTAAAAGACCCTGGCAGACCTTACATAATACTGTATCTCTACAAAGTACCATAACAAAATACTCTTAGCTCAGAAAGACCTGGCAGACTTTACATAATACTTTATCTTTAAATGACCCTGATAGACCTTACATAATACATTTTTTCTAATAACCCTGAAAGACCTTACATAATAATGTATCTCTACAAGACCCTGGCAGAGCTTATAAAATACTGTACCTCTAAAAGGCCTTGGCAGACCTTACAAAACACTATCTCTGTAACACTGCGGCATACCTTACAAAATAATGTATCTAAAAGACCCTGGCAGACCTTAAAAATACTGTATTTCTACAAAATACTGTATCTTTAAAAGGCCCTGAAAGCCCTCATAAAATATCTCCCTGTATTTTAAGACTAGCAGATCCTACAAAATATCTCTGTTTACTTAAAACCTTTTAGGGTCTTACAAAATTCTCATCTCTGAAAGACCTTGGCAGACCTTACGTAATACTGCCTCTTCAAAAGGCCCTGGCAGACCTAACGGAATACTGTATCTCTAAAACGAACCCCCTCAGTAGCATTGTGGTAGAGCATCCACTACGAGTGCAGGAGGTTGTGGGTACGATCCCCGGCCACGTCTTACCAAAGACATAGAAAATAGTACTAGTAGCTTCCTCGCTTGGCGCTCAGCATTAAGAAGATAGTGCTAGGACTGGTCAGTCAGGTGTCAGTATAATGTTACTGGGTGGGGTATCATGCCACATGTCAACGGCGTGATATTCTAGTGAGGCACCACTATAAAGTTGGGCATTGTGCTTACTGCTACAAGTAGAAACTGTCTTTTATATGACTGAAAAATTGTTGAAAAAGATGTTAAACCCTAACACACGCACTAAAAGACCCTTGAAGACCTTACAAACTACTTTTATCTTTAAATGACCCTGAAAGACCTTACATAATACTGTATCTCTAAAAGACCCTGGAAGAACTTACAAAATACTTTATCTTTAAATGACCCTGAAAGACCTTACATAATACTTTATCTCTAAAAGACCCTGGAAGACCTTACAAAATACTGTATCTCTAAAAGACCCTGGAAGACCTTACAAAATACTGTATCTCTAAAAGGCCCCGAAAGACCTTACATAATACTGTATCTCTTAAAGACCCTGGAAGACCTTACAAAATACTGTATCTCTAAAAGACCCTGGAAGACCTTACAAAATACTTTATCTCTAAAAGACCCTGAAAGACCTTACATAATACTGTATCTCTAAAAGACCCTGGCAGACCTTACAAAATACTGTATCTCTAAAAGACCCTGGAAGACCTTACATAATACTGTATCTCTAAAAGACCCTGGAAGACCTTACAAAATACTGTATCTCTTAAAGACCCTGGAAGACCTTACAAAATACTTTATCTCTAAAAGACCCCAAAAGACCTTAAATAATACTGTATCTCTTGAAGACCCTGGAAGACCTTACAAAATACTTTATCTCTAAAAGACCCCGAAAGACCTTACATAATACTTTATCTGTAAAAGACCCTGGCAAACCTTACAAAATACTGTATCTTTAAAAGACCCTGGAAGACCTTATATAATACTGTATCTCTTAAAGACCCTGAAAGACCTTACATAATACTTTATCTGTTAAAGACCCTGGAAGACCTTACAAAATCCTTTATCTGTAAATGACCCTGGCATACCTTACGAAGTATCACCCTTTACTTTAAGACCCTGACCTGCCTTGACAAGTATCTCTCATTACATTAAGACCAAACCACCTCGGTAGCCTAGTGGTAGAGTACCCGCTTCAAGTGGGAGAGGTCGTGGGTTCCAGCACTAGCATCAGACCAAAGATATCAAGAATGGTGCTAGAAGCTTTCTCACTTGCTCTGAGCATTATGAGGATAGTGCTAGGAATGGTCAGCCTGATGTCAGTATAATGTTACTGGGTGGAATATCTTGTCAGGTGTCTACGGCATGATATTCCAGTGAGACAGCAGTATAAAGTTGGGCATTGTGCTCACTGTTACAAGTAGACACTGTCATTTGTATGACTGAAAAATTATTTAAAAAGACATCTTACCTGAACACACACACACATTAAGACCCTGGCAGACCTTACAAAGTATCCCCCTTTACATTAAGATCCCGGCAGACCTTACAATATTCTGTATCTCTAAAACACCTTGCAGACCTTACAAAGAGGCTCCCTGTACTTTAAGACCCTGGCAGACCTTACAAAGTATCCCCCTTTACATTAAGATCCTGGCAGACCTTACAAAAATCTGTATCTCTGACAGTCCCTTGCACACCTTACAAAGTGTCTCGGTTTACTTTAAGACCCTGGCAGACCTTACAATATTCTGTATCTCTAAAACACCTTGCAGGCCTTACAAAGAGGCTCCCTGTACTTTAAGACCCTGGCAGACCTTACAATATTCTGTATCTCTAAAACACCCTGTAGACCTTACAAAGAAGCTCCCTGTACTTTAAGACCCTGGCAGACCTTACAAAATACTGTATCACTAAAATACTCCGGCACACCTTACAAAATACTGTATCTCTAAAAGACCCTGGCAGACCTGATGTTGTGTCTCCCTTTTCTTTCAAACCCCTGCAAGCCTTACAAAATCTGTATCTCTAAAAAAATCCTGGTAGAACTTACAAAATACTGTATGTCTAAAATACCCTGGCAGACCTTAAGTATTTCCCTTTACTTTAAGACCCAGGATGTCCCTTTATTTTAAGACCCAGGTAGACCTTTTCAGAGTATCTCTCTTTACTTTAACACACAGGCAGACATAACAGATACTGTATCTCTAAAATACCCTGACAGACCTTGCAACATAGCTCCCATTATTTTAGGACCATTGCAGACCTTACAAATGCTGTATATCTAAAAGACCCGGGCATATCTTACAAAATGCTGTATCCCTAAAAGACCCTCGCATATCTTACAAAATGCTGTATATCTAAAAGACCCTGGCATATCTTACAAAATGCTGTATATCTAAAAGACCCTGGCATATCTTACAAAATGCTGTATATCTAAAAGACCCTGGCATACCTTACAAAATGCTGTATATCTAAAAGACCCTGGCATACCTTACAAAATGCTGTATATCTAAAAGACCCTGGCATACCTTACAAAATGCTGTATCACTAAAAGACCCTGGCATATCTTACAAAATGCTGTATATCTAAAAGACCCTGGCATACCTTACAAAATGCTGTATCACTAAAAGACCCTGGCGTATCGTACAAAATGCTGTATCACTAAAAGACCCTGGCGTATCTTACAAAATGCTGTATCACTAAAAGACCCTGGCGTATCGTACAAAATACTGTATCTCTAAAAGACCCTGGCGTATCTTACAAATTACTGTATATCTAAAAGGTCCTGGCATACCTTACAAAATGCTGTATCACTAAAAGACCCTGGCATATCTTACAAAATGCTGTATCACTAAAAGACCCTGGCATATCTTACAAAATGCTGTATCACTAAAAGACCCTGGTATATCTTACAAAATGCTGTATCACTAAAAAAGACCCTGGCATATCTTACAAAATGCTGTATATCTAAAAGACCTTGGCATATCTTACAAAATGCTGTATATCTAAAAGACCCTGGCATATCTTACAAAATGCTGTATCACTAAAAGACCCTGGCATATCGTACAAGACCCTGGCATATCGTACAAAATACTGTATATCTAAAAGGTCCTGGCATACCTTACGAAATACTGTATCACTAAAAGACCCTGGTATATCTTACAAAATGCTGTATCACTAAAAGACCCTGGCATATCTTATAAAATGCTGTATCACTAAAAGACCCTGGCATATCTTATAAAAGGTCCTGGCATATCGTACAAAATACTGTATCACTAAAAGACCCTGGCATATCTTACAAAATGCTGTATAACTAAAAGACCCTGGCATATCTTACAAAATGCTGTATCACTGAAAGACCCTGGTATATCTTACAAAATGCTGTATCACTAAATGACCCTGGGATATCTTACAAAATACTGTATCTCTAAAAGACCCTGGCATATCTTACAAAATGCTGTATATCTAAAAGACCCTGGCATATCGTACAAAATACTGTATCTCTAAAAGACCCTGGCATATCTTATAAAATGCTGTATATCTAAAAGGTCCTGGCATACCTTACAAAATACTGTATCACTAAAAGACCCTGGTATATCTTACAAAATGCTGTATGTCTAAAAGGTCCTGGCATACCTTACAAAGTACTGTATCACTAAAAGACCCTGGCATATCTTACAAAATGCTGTATGTCTAAAAGGTCCTGGCATACCTTACAAAATACTCTATCACTAAAAGACCCTGGCATATCTTACAAAATACTGTATCTCTTAAAAGACCTGGCATATCTTACAAAATACTGTATATCTAAAAGACCCTGGCATATCTTACAAAATACTGTATCTCTAAAAAGCCCTGGCATATCTTACAAAATGCTGTATCACTAAAAGACCCTGGCATATCTTACAAAATGCTGTATCTCTAAAAGACCCTGGCTTACCTTACAAAATACTGTATATCTAAAAGGCCCTGGCATATCTTACAAAATGCTGTATCTCTAAAAAGCCCTGGCATATCTTACAAAATGCTGTATCACTAAAAGACCCTGGCATATCTTACAAAATGCTGTACATCTAAAAAGCCCTGGCATATTATTATTATTATTATTATTATACCACATTTATATAGCACTCTTTTCATGCACTTGTACACGTTCAAAAGTGCTTTACAGAATAAATTGCAAAAATACAAACAAATACGTATACAAAGATAATGCATTCCACATTAACAAAAATCATGAATGAAAACAAGTATAATTTAAAAAAAACAAGATAAAAAAAATAAATGTATCGGTCAGTTAACAAAATATTGTACAAAAAAGTGGGTTTTGAGCAGGCTTTTGAAAGCAGCTAGCGTGTCAGCTTCCCTGATTTTGACAGGAAGAGAGTTCCAAAGCTTTGGAGCAGTGCACGAAAAGCTGCGATTGCCATACATCATGGTATTAGATTTTGGCATAACCAGTGACAGCGTGTCTTGCGATCTTAGGGTCCTGACCGGTTTATACACTTCTAGCATATCCCTAATATAGGCAGGGGACTGATTGTGTAAAGCCTTAAAGATGTGGGTCAGAACCTTGTACTGCACCATGTATTTCACTGGCAACCAGTGAAGCTCCTTCAGAACCGGTTGTTATATGATTGCGACGGGGCGTCTTAGTGATTACGCGAGCTGCAGTGTTCTGGACTGTTGCAACTTGTTAAGTGTGCTGTTTGGTATACCACTTAACAAGGCATTACAGTAGTCAAACCGTGAAGTAACCAGGCTGTTTATAAGGGTTTTTGTGGCATCACTGGTAAGATAACCGTCTGATGTGACCTATTCTGCGAAGTTGTGCATATCCAGCCCGGCACACCGAGTTGACTTGTTGTTCCATATCCATACCGCTGTCAAATACTGCTCCAAGATTCCTAACACATTTCGTGGATTTTATCACAGAATCACCGACCTTCACAGAAACGTCATCAATGTACTTGGAGTTACGCTTTGATGTCAATAGCATTACCTCAGTTTTGTCAGCATTGAGCTTCAGCATGTTGGAATTCATCCACGAGACAATTTCAGTCAGACAGCTCTCAATGCGGCGCAAAGCTTCACTTCTGGCCACAGCCTCTATCGGCTTAAAAGATAGGTATAATTGAGAGTCATCAGCGTAGAAATGATGAAGAAGTCCATGACGTCTGCATATGGCACCCACATCTTACAAAATGCTGTATATCTAAAAGACCCTGGCATATCTTACAAAATGCTGTATCACTAAAAGACCCTGGCTTACCTTACAAAATACTGTATATCTAAAAGGCCCTGGCATATCTTACAAAATGCTGTATCTCTAAAAAGCCCTGGCATATCTTACAAAATGCTGTATCACTAAAAGACCCTGGCATATCTTACAAAATGCTGTACATCTAAAAAGCCCTGGCATATCTTACAAAATGCTGTATATCTAAAAGACCCTGGCATATCTTACAAAATGCTGTATCACTAAAAGACCCTGGCATACCTTACAAAATGCTGTATCACTAAAAGACCCTGGCATATCTTACAAAATGCTGTATATCTAAAACACCCTGGCATATCTTACAAAATGCTGTATCTCTAAAAAGCCCTGGCATATCTTACAAAATGCTGTATCACTAAAAGACCCTGGCATATCTTACAAAATGCTGTATATCTAAAAAGCCCTGGCATATCTTACAAAATGCTGTATATCTAAACGATCCTGGCATATCTTACAAAATGCGATATCCCTAAAAGACCCTGGCATATCTTACAAAATGCTGTATATCTAAAAAGCCCTGGCATATCTTACAAAATGCTGTATATCTAAACGATCCTGGCATATCTTACAAAATGCTGTATCACTAAAAGACCCTGGTATATTTTACAAAATCCTGTATATCTAAAAGACCCTGGCATATCTTACAAAATGCTGTATATCTAAACGACCCTGGCATATCTTACAAAATGCTGTATATCTAATAAGCCCTGGTATATCTTACAAAATGCTGTATCACTAAAACACCCTGGCATATCTTACAAAATGCTGTATCACTAAAAGACCCAGGCATATCTTACAAAATGCTGTATATCTAAAAGACCCTGGCATACCTTACAAAATGCTGTATCACTAAAAAGCCCTGGCATACCTTACAAAATGCTGTATATTTAAAAGACCCTGGCATACCTTACAAAATGCTGTATATCTAAAAGACCCTGGCATATCTTACAAAATGCTGTATCACTAAATGACCCTGGCATATCTTACAAAATGCTGTATCTCTTAAAAGCCCTGGCATACCTTACAAAATGCTGTATCACTAAAAGACCCTGGCATATCTTACAAAATGCTGTATCACTAAAAGACCCTGGCGTATCTTACAAAATGCAGTATCACTAAAAGACCCTGGCGTATCTTACAAAATGCTGTATCACTAAAAGACCCTGGCGTATCTTACAAAATGCTGTATCACTAAAAGACCCTGGCGTATCTTACAAAATGCTGTATATCTAAAAGACCCTGGCGTATCTTACAAAATGCTGTATATCTAAAAGACCCTGGCATATCTTACAAAATGCTGTATCACTAAAAGACCCTGGCATATCTTACAAAATGCTGTATCACTAAAAGACTCTGGCATACCGTACAAAATGCTGTATCACTAAAGGACCCTCGCATATCTTACAAAATGCTGTATCACTAAAAGACCCTCGCATATCTTACAAAATGCTGTATCACTAAAAGACCCTGGCATATCTTACAAAATGCTGTGTATCTAAAAGACCCTGGCATATCTTACAAAATGCTGTATCACTAAAAGACCCTGGCATATCTTACAAAATGCTGTATCACTTAAAGACCCTGGCATACCTTACAAAATGCTGTATATCTAAAAAGCCCTGGCATACCTTACAAAATGCTGTATATCTAAAAAGCCCTGGCATATCTTACAAAATGCTGTATATCTAAAAGAGCCTGGCATATCTTAAAAATGCTGTATATCTAAAAGACCCTGGCATATCTTACAAAACATATCTTACAAAATGCTGTATATCTAAAAGACCCTGGCATACCTTACAAAATGCTGTATATCTAAAAAGCCCTGGCATATCTTACGAAATGCTGTATCACTAAAAGACCCTAGCATATCTTACAAAATGCAGTATATCTAAAAGACCCTTGCATATCTTACAAAATGCTGTATATCTAAAAGACCCTGGCATATCTTACAAAATGCTGTATATCTAAAAAGCCCCGGCATATCTTACAAAATGCTGTATATCTAAAAGACCCTGGCATATCTTACAAAATGCTGTATATCTAAAAAGCCCTGGGATATCTTACAAAATGCTGTATATCTAAAAAGCCCTGGCATATCTTACAAAATGCTGTATATCTAAAAAGCCCTGGCATATCTTACAAAATACTATATCTCTAAAAGACCCTGGCATATCTTACAAAATGCTGTATATCTAAAAGGTCCTGGCATACCTTACAAAATACTGTATCACTAAAAGACCCTGGTATATCTTACAAAATGCTGTATCCCTAAAAGACCCTGGCATATCTTACAAAATGCTGTATCACTAAAAGACCCTGGTATATTTTACAAAATGCTTTGTATCTAAAAGACCCTGGCATATCTTACAAAATGCTGTATCACTAAAAGACCCTGGGGTATCTTACAAAATACTGTATCACTAAAAGACCCAGGCATATCTTTCAAAATGCTGTATATCTAAAAGACCCTGGCATACCTTACAAAATGCTGTATATCTAAAAGACCTTGGCATATCTTACAAAATGCTGTATATCTAAAAGACCCTGGCATATCTTACAAAATGCTGTATCACTAAAAGACCCTGGCATATCGTACAAGACCCTGGCATATCGTACAAAATACTGTATCACTAAAAGACCCTGGCATATCGTACAAAATACTGTATATCTAAAAGGTCCTGGCATACCTTACGAAATACTGTATCACTAAAAGACCCTGGTATATCTTACTAAATGCTGTATCACTAAAAGACCCTGGCATATCTTATAAAATGCTGTATCACTAAAAGACCCTGGCATATCTTACAAAATGCTGTATCACTAAAAGACCCTGGTATATCTTATAAAATGCTGTATCACTAAAAGACCCTGGCATATCTTATAAAAGGTCCTGGCATATGGTACAAAATACTGTATCACTAAAAGACCCTGGCATATCTTACAAAATTCTGTATCATTAAAAGACCCTGGCATATCTTACAAAATGCTGTATCACTAAAAGACCCTGGTATATCTTACAAAATGCTGTATCACTAAATGACCCTGGGATATCTTACAAAATACTGTATCTCTAAAAGACCCTGGCATATCTTGCAAAATGCTGTATATCTAAAAGACCCTGGCATATCATACAAAATACTGTATCTCTAAAAGACCCTGGCAAATCTTATAAAATGCTGTATATCTAAAAGGTCCTGGCATACCTTACAAAATACTGTATCACTAAAAGACCATGGTATATCTTACAAAATGCTGTATATCTAAAAGACCCTGGCATACCTTACAAAATGCTGTATCACTAAAAAGCCCTGGCATACCTTACAAAATGCTGTATATTTAAAAGACCCTGGCATACCTTACAAAATGCTGTATATCTAAAAGACCCTGGCATATCTTACAAAATGCTGTATCACTAAATGACCCTGGCATATCTTACAAAATGCTGTATATCTAAAAGACCCTGGCATATCTTACAAAATGCTGTATCTCTTAAAAGCCCTGGCATACCTTACAAAATGCTGTATCACTAAAAGACCCTGGCATATCTTACAAAATGCTGTATCACTAAAAGACCCTGGCGTATCTTACAAAATGCAGTATCACTAAAAGACCCTGGCGTATCTTACAAAATGCTGTATCACTAAAAGACCCTGGCGTATCTTACAAAATGATGTATCACTAAAAGACCCTGGCGTATCTTACAAAATGCTGTATCACTAAAAGACCCTGGCGTATCTTACAAAATGCTGTATATCTAAAAGACCCTGGCATATCTAGCAAAATGCTGTATCACTAAAAGACCCTGGCATATCTTACAAAATGCTGTATCACTAAAAGACTCTGGCATACCGTACAAAATGCTGTATCACTAAAGGACCCTCGCATATCTTACAAAATGCTGTATCACTAAAAGACCCTCGCATATCTTACAAAATGCTGTATCACTAAAAGACCCTGGCATATCTTACAAAATGCTGTGTATCTAAAAGACCCTGGCATATCTTACAAAATGCTGTATCACTAAAAGACCCTGGCATATCTTACAAAATGCTGTATATCTAAAAGACCCTGGCATATCTTAAAAATGCTGTATATCTAAAAGACCCTGGCATATCTTACAAAACATATCATACAAAATGCTGTATATCTAAAAGACCCTGGCATACCTTACAAAATGCTGTATATCTAAAAAGCCCTGGCATATCTTACAAAATGCTGTATCACTAAAAGACCCTAGCATATCTTACAAAATGCTGTATATCTAAAAAGCCCTGGCATATCTTACAAAATGCTGTATATCTAAACGATCCTGGCATACCTTACAAAATGCGGTATCCCTAAAAGACCCTGGCATATCTTACAAAATGCTGTATCACTAAAAGACCCTGGTATATTTTACAAAATCCTGTATATCTAAAAGACCCTGGCATATCTTACAAAATGATGTATATCTAATAAGCCCTGGTATATCTTACAAAATGCTGTATCACTAAAAGACCCTGGCATATCTTACAAAATGCTGTATCACTAAAAGACCCAGGCATATCTTACAAAATGCTGTATATCTAAAAGACCCTGGCATACCTTACAAAATGCTGTATCACTAAAAAGCCCTGGCATACCTTACAAAATGCTGTATATTTAAAAGACCCTGGCATATCTTACAAAATGCTGTATATCTAAATGTCCCTGGCATATCTTACAAAATGCTGTATATCTAAAAGACCCTGGCATATCTTACACAATTCTGTATCTCTTAAAAGCCCTGCAATACTTTACAAAATGCTGTATCACTTAAAGACCCTGGCATATCGTACAAAATGCTGTATCACTAAAAGACGCTGGCATATCTTACAAAATGCTGTATCACTAAAAGACCCTGGCATATCTTACAAAATGCAGTATCACTTAAAGACCCTGGCATATCTTACAAAATGCTGTATCACTAAAAGACCGTGGCGTATCTTACAAAATGCTGTATCACTAAAAGACCCTGGCGTATCTTACAAAATGCTGTATCACTAAAAGACCCTGGCGTATCTTACAAAATGCTGTATATCTAAAAGACTCTGGCATATCTAACAAAATGCTGTATCACTAAAAGACCCTGGCATATCTTACAAAATGCTGTATCACTAAAAGACTCTGGCATACCTTACAAAATGCTGTATCTCTAAAAGACCCTGGCATACCGTACTAAAAGACCCTGGCATACCGTACAAAATGCTGTATCACTAAAAGAGCCTCGCATATCTTACAAAATGCTGTATCACTAAAAGACCCTGGCATACCTTACAAAATGTTGTATCACTAAAAGACCCTGGCATATCTTACAAAATGCTGTATATCTAAAAGACCCTGGCATATCTTACAAAATGCTGTATCACTAAAAGACCCTGGCATATCTTACAAAATGCTGTATCACTTAAAGACCCTGGCATACCTTACAAAATGCTGTATATCTAAAAAGCCCTGGCATACCTTACAAAATGCTGTATATCTAAAAAGCCCTGGCATATCTTACAAAATGCTGTATATCTAAAAGACCCTGGCATATCTTAAAAATGCTGTATATCTAAAAGACCCTGGCATATCTTACAAAACATATCTTACAAATGCTGTATATCTAAAAGACCCTGGCATACCTTACAAAATTCTGTATATCTAAAAAGCCCTGGCATATCTTACAAAATGCTGTATCACTAAAAGACCCTAGTATATCTTACAAAATGCTGTATATCTAAAAGACCCTTGCATATCTTACAAAATGCTGTATATCTAAAAGACCCTGGCATATCTTACAAAATGCTGTATATATAAAATGCCCCGGCATATCTTACAAAATGCTGTATATCTAAAAAGCCCCGGCATATCTTACAAAATGCTGTATATCTAAAAGACCCTGGGATATCTTACAAAATGCTGTATATCTAAAAAGCCCTGGCATATCTTACAAAATGCTGTATATTTAAAAAGCCCAGGCATATCTTACAAAATGCTGTATATCTAAAAAGCCCTGGCATATCTTACAAAATGCTGTATCTCTAAAAGACCTTGGCATATCTTACAAAATGCTGTATATCTAAAAGGTCCTGGCATACCTTACAAAATACTGTATCACTAAAAGACCCTGGTATATCTTACAAAATGCTGTATCCCTAAAAGACCCTGGCATATCTTACAAAATGCTGTATCACTAAAAGACCCTGGTATATTTTACAAAATACTGTATCACTAAAAGACCCAGGCATATCTTTCAAAATGCTGTATATCTAAAAGACCCTGGCATACCTTACAAAATGCTGTATCACTAAAAAGCCCTGGCGTACCTTACAAAATGCTGTATATCTAAAAAGCCCTGGCATATCTTACAAAATGCTGTATATCTAAAAGACCCTGGCATATCTTAAAAATGCTGAATATCTAAAAGACCCTGGCATATCTTACAAAACATATCTTACAAAATGCTGTATATCTAAAAGACCCTGGCATACCTTACAAAATGCTGTATATCTAAAAAACCCTGGCATATCTTACAAAATGCTGTATCACTAAAAGACCCTAGTATATCTTACAAAATGCTGTATATCTAAAAGACCCTTGCATATCTTACAAAATGCTGTATATCTAAAAGACCCTGGCATATCTTACAAAATGCTGTATATCTAAAAGACCCTGGCATATCTTACAAAATGCTGTATATCTAAAAGACCCTGGCATATCTTACAAAATACTGTATCTCTAAAAAGCCCTGGCATATCTTACAAAATGCTGTATCACTAAAAGACCCTGGCATATCTTACAAAATGCTGTATCACTAAAAGACCCTGGCATACCTTACAAAATGCTGTATCACTAAAAGACCCTGGCATATCTTACAAAATGCTGTATCACTAAAAGACCCTGGCATATCTTACAAAATGCTGTATCTCTAAAAAGCCCTGGCATATCTTACAAAATGCTGTATCACTAAAAGACCCTGGCATATCTTACAAAATGCTGTATATCTAAAAAGCCCTGGCATATCTTACAAAATGCTGTATATCTAAACGATCCTGGCATATCTTACAAAATGCGGTATCCCTAAAAGACCCTGGCTTATCTTACAAAATGCTGTATCACTAAAAGACCCTGGTATATTTTACAAAATCCTGTATATCTAAAAGACTCTGGCATATCGTACAAAATGCTGTATCACTAAAAGACCCTGGCATATCTTACAAAATGCTGTATATCTAAAAAGCCCTGGCATATCTTACAAAATGCTGTATATCTAAATGACCCTGGCATATCTTGCAAAATGCTGTATCACTAAAAGACCCAGGCATATCTTACAAAATGCTGTATATCGAAAGACCCTGGCATACCTTACAAAATGCTGTAACACTAAAAAGCCCTGGCATACCTTACAAAATGCTGTATATCTAAAAGACCCTGGCATATCTTACAAAATGCTGTATCACTAAATGACCGTGGCATATCTTACAAAATGCTGTATATCTAAAAGACCCTGGCATATCTTACAAAATGCTGTATCTCTAAAAATCCCTGGCATACCTTACAAAATGCTGTATCACTAAAAGACCCTTGCATATCTTACAAAATGCTGTATCACTTAAAGACCCTGGCATATCTTACAAAAATGCTGTATCACTAAAAGACCCTGGCATATCTTACAAAATGCTGTATCACTAAAAGACCCTGGCATACCTTACAAAATGCTGTATCTCTAAAAGACCCTGGCATACCTTACAAAATGCTGTATCACTAAAAGACCCTCGCATATCTTTCAAAATGCTGTATCACTAAAAGACCCTGGCATACCTTACAAAATGCTGTATCACTAAAAGACCCTGGCATACCTAACAAAATGCTGTATATCTAAAAGACCCTGGCATACCTTACAAAATGCTGTATCACTAAAAGACCCTGGCATATCTTACAAAATGCTGTATCACTTAAAGACCCTGGCATACCTTACAAAATGCTGTATATCTAAAAAGCCCTGGCATACCTTACAAAATGCTGTATATCTAAAAAGCCCTGGCATATCTTACAAAATGCTGTATCTCTGAAAAGAACCTGGCATATCTTAAAAAATACTGTATATCTGAAAGGTCCTGGCATACCTTACAAAATACTGTATCACTAAAAGACCCTGGCATATCTTACAAAATGCTGTATATCTAAAAGACCCTGGCATATCTTACAAAATGCTGTATCACTAAAAGACCCTGGCATATCTTACAAAATGCTGTATATCTAAAAGACCCTGGCATATCGTACAAAATACTGTATCTCTAAAAGACCCTGGCATATCTTACAAAATGCTGTATCACTAAAAGGTCCTGGCATATCTTACAAAATACTGTATCTCTAAAAGACCCTGGCATATCTTACAAAATACTGTATCTCTAAAAGATCCTGGCATATCTTACAAAATGGTGTATATCTTAAAGATCCTGGCAGACCTTATAAAATAATTTATCTCTATATTCTCTTACAGACCTTACAAAGTACTTTATCTTGGCCCTGGTAGACCTTTCAAAATACTGTGTATCTAAAAAAAAAGACCTTGCAGAACTTACAAAATATCACGCTTTATTTTAAGACCCAGACATACCTTACAAAGTATATCCTTTTACTTTAAGACCCTTGCAAAATACTGTATCTCTGGAAGACCCTGTCAGACCTTACGAAATACTGTATCTTTAAAAAGATCCTGGCAGAACTTGAAAAATACTGTATCACTAAAGACCCTGGTAAACCTTACAAAGTACTGTATCTAAAAAAAAACAACCTGAAATGTCTGACAAAATACTGTATCTCTAAAAGACCCTGGAATACCTTAAAAAATACTGTATCTTTAAAATCCATTGCAGCCCTTACAGTGTCTCTCCCTTTTCTTTAAGAGCCTGGTAGACCTTACAAAAGGTCAACCTTTACTGGAAGACTCAGGCAGACCTTACAAAGTATGTCTTTTACTTTAAAACCCTTGCAAACTTGAAAAAATAATGTACAGTCGAGACTGCCTTAACGACCCCCTGCTTTTAGCAACTCCCTGTCATATGCGACCCTATTTTATGCTCCGGACGCAATTTACTATTAAAAGAGTCTGAATTAAGCAACCCCCTGCCTTACGCGACAAGCGACTGTGAAATCAGGCTCCCGAATCGATATTTAGACCGTTTTCAGCAACTTTGAGACGCTCCCTCGCAAGATTTTACACGATAGAGTTACCGTTCTTTATCTCGCGTGAAGTTGTTTGAGACGAGAACTTATTTGTTTACAAAAAATGGCTGATGAAAAACATAAAAAAAGAACTGTTTTGACGTTAGAACAGCGTGTTAAGGCACTTGAATTGCTCTATTAGGGAAAACCAGCGTATAAAGTCGCTGAAGAATTCGGAGTCGGTGCATAAATTAACTTTATTCCTGGTGAAACAAAAATATGGCGGTATTTAACAGGAAACGACGAAGTAAACACAGATTAAAGAATCGAATAAATGTCAATGAACAATTAGTACACAAAAATATAAATATCATAAACCTCAGTGTGTAAATAGTTCAAATGGAACATTTATATTTTACTGCTCCCCTTTATTTTCTTGCCAGATCATGAGCTTAAATTTGTTTTCTCAACATCATACGAATGATGCAAATTATCTGAAATTTATATTTTATCAATATGCAATTAAAGAAATAGTATTTAATCATTTTCCACTCCTACCTTAAAAGAGGCCAATATATAAGTATCCGATATTCATGTACTTTAGTTGGAAAAATATATGAAACCAGCGTCATCCTGTTAAGTGAGACTGTTTTAAGAGTCTCCCTGTCATATGTGACCTTTTTCGCTGCTTCCCAAAGTCGGTCTCTTAAAACAGTCTAGACTGTATCTCTAAAACACCCTGGCAGACCTTTCAAAACACTGTATCTCAAAAAGTGGCAGCTGCCTTTACTTTAAAACACTGACAGACCTTACAAAATACAGTATCTCTAAAAGACCCTGGAAGACCTTATAAAACACAGTTATACCTCTAAAAGATCCTGGAGGCCCTTACAAATTCCTGTATCTTTACATTAGGACCCTGGCAGACCTTACACAATACTGTATCTGTAAAAGATCCTGGCAGGCCTTACAAAGTATCTCCCTTTACTTTGATACCCTGGCAGACCTTTCAAAGTATTTAGGATTACTTTAAGACCCTTGAAGACCTTACAAAATACTGTATCTCTAAACGACTCTGGCAGACCTTACAAAATACTGTTTCTCAAAGACCCTGGCAGACCTTACAGGAACACTGTATATCTAAAAGACTCTGGCAGACCTTACAAAATAATGAATCTCTGAAATCCCTTACAGACTTTACAAAAATACTTTATCTCTGAAAGACCCTGGCAGACCTTACAAAATATTGTATCTTTGAAAGACTCTTTGGTAGACCTTTCAAGCTACTGTATATCTTAAAGACCCTGACAAACCTTACAAAATATCTACCTTTGTTTACAACCCAGACAGACCTTACAAAGTATATGCCTTTACTTTAAGACCCAGGCATACCTTAAAAACCTTTAAGACCCTTGTAGACCTTACAGAATACTGTATCTCTAAATGAACCAGACAGACCTTACAAAATTCTTTATCTGTAAATGACCCTGAAAGACCTTACATAATACTGTATCTTTAAAGACCCTTGCAGACTTTACAGAGCCCCATGTGGTTCTGGGACAATCTATGTATGAAAAGAATTGGAACCACTGCCTTACCCTTGCATGACCATATGAGGCGACTAATAGGGTCTTAACACTTGGTTTTGCTGTAACTCTGTGAATCCAGCAGGTATGCAAATTTTGATTCCATACCTCGTGTTTTTATTTCGATGTAAATGAGATGTGAAACCAAAATTTGTAGTCCTGTTTCACGCCATATAACCTATACTGCGTTGGTGCGCCGTAAAACCCAAATATAAAAAGACTTTACAGAATACTGTATCTCTTGAAGACCCCAGTAGAACTTACAAAATACTGTATGTCTTAATGACTCTGGCAGGCCTGACACCGTCGTTCAAATGATTGAAAAATTGTTGAAAAAGATGTTAAACCCGAACACACACACACACACAAAGTTTCTCCATTTACTTTAAGATTCTGGTAGACCTTACAAAATACTGTATATCTAACAGACCTTGGCACACCTTACAAAGTGCCTCCCTTTACTTTAAGACCCTAACAGATCTTACAGAATACTGTATCTCAAACAACCCTGAAGACCTAACAAAGTTGTTCTCGTGATTTTAGGACTCTGCTAGACCTTACAAAATACAGTATGTCACAAAGACCCTGGCAGACCTTACAAAGTATCTCCCTTTACTTTAATACCCTATCATACAAAATAATGTTTCTCTAAAAAGACCCTCCCCCCTCAGACCTTACAAAGTATCTCCCTTTACTTTAATACCATGGTAGACCTTAAAAAGTTTCTTCTATTACTTTAAGACTCTGGCAAGACCGCCTTGGTAGCCTAGTGGTAGAGCGTCCGCTTCGAGTGTTGGAGGTTGTGGGTTCGATCCCCGGCCGCGTCATACCAAAGACGTAAAAAAATGGTACTAGCAGCTTCCTCGCTTGGCGCTCAGCATTAAGGGGATAATGGTAGGACTGGTCAGCCTTGTGTCAGTATAATATGACTGGGTGGGGTATTATGCCACGTGTCTATGCCGTGATATTCCAGTGAGGCAGCACTATAAAGTTGGGCATTGTGCTCACTCCTACAAGTAGACACCGTCATTTATATGACTGAAAATTTGTTGATAAAGACATTAAACCCAAACACACACACACACTTAAAAAGTTTCTTCCATTACTTTCAGACCCTTGCATACCTTACAAAATATTTTTATCAATAAAGACCATGGCAGATGACTCTTGTATCCTAACAAAATATCCACAATCTTCAGAAAATACTGACAACCTGATTGCCTCAGTACCATTACAGACCTTTCAAAATGCTGTATCACTGTACGGCTGTCCTTTTCAAAGAACCACCATTCACTTTAAGAACCTGGCAGAATAAACAAAATATCTCCATTACTTTGAGACCTAGTCCCTTAGATACCCTTACAAAGTATTACCATAACTCTAATCCCTGGTGGATTTATAAGATACCCTTTCAGATTACTGCTTAGACTCTTCAGGCAAAATTCTGCTTCAGGAATAAAATACTTATGTAATTTTCACCTTAAAAAAATGAGTCTTGCATGAAAATGAGATAAGTCTATAAAAGAGCATCCCTTTCACAGTACTTGCTACAACTGTCTATTTCCCTTCATTGCTCTTCTAAAGGCCAATAAACTCTGATTTCCTTCATTAAATTTATTAATTTTATTTGGACAGATTACATTATGATTTATGCAGTCTCTTTTTCTCAGCATAACAAACCCTGGAATGTTCCTTTAGGGCTGACTTAGTGGTGTTTTGTGAATAATATCTAGGCTAGCATAATTTTTTTTTTTTGTAAATAGTGGCTGCAGAGCCAAGGATTGGGCCTTGTGAATATTGTCGATAGTTGCATAAGTGGAGTCTTGCGAATATTTTCTAGAGGGGCATTAGAGAGGTCTTTTGAATAATGTCTAGAAGTGCATTAGTGGGGTCTTATGAATAATATCTGGAGGGGCTTTTATGGAGTCTTATAAATATTGAGTCTTAAGAATATTATCTAGAGAGCAATTAATGGGGTTTTGTATAAAATATGTGGATGGTCATAAGTGGTGTCTTATGAATAATGTCTAGTAGGGCATTAGTGGGGTTTTGTGAATATTGTTTAGAATGGCACAAGTGGGGTCTTGTAAATATCATCTAGAGTGGCATAAGTGGGGTCTTGTGAATAATGTCTAGAGTGGCATAAGTGGGGTCTTGTGAATAATATCTAGAGTGGCATGAGTGGGGTCTTGTGAATAATATCTAGAGTGGCATAAGTGGGGTCTTGTGAATAATGTCTAGAGTGGCATAAGTGGGATCTTGTGAATAATATCTAGTAGGGCATGAGTGGGGTCTTATGAATAATGTCTAGAGTGGCATAAGTGGGGTCTTGTGAATAATATCTAGAGTGGCATGAGTGGGGTATTATGAATAATGTCTAGAGTTGCATAAGTGGGGTCTTGTGAATAATATCTAGAGTGGCATGAGTGGGGTCTTATGAATAATGTCTAGAATGGCATAAGTGGGGTCTTGTAAATATCATCTAGAGTGGCATAAGTGGGGTCTTGTGAATAATATCTAGAGTGGCATGAGTGGGGTCTTATGAATAATGTCTAGAATGGCACAAGTGGGGTCTTGTAAATATCATCTAGAGTGGCATAAGTGGGGTCTTATGAATAATGTCTAGAGTGGCATAAGTGGGGTCTTGTGAATAATATCTAGAGGGTCATAAGTGGGGTCTTGTGAATAATGTCTAGAGTGGCATAAGTGGGGTCTTGTAAATATCATCTAGAGTGGCATAAGTGGGGTCTTATGAATAATGTCCAGAGTGGCATAAGTGGGGTCTTGTAAATATCATCTAGAGTGGCATGAGTGGGGTCTTATGAATAATGTCTATTGTGGCATAAGTGGGGTCTTATGAATAATAATCTAGAGTGGCATAAGTGGGGTCTTGTGAATAATATCTAGAGTGGCATGAGTAGGGTCTTATGAATAATGTCTAGAGGATCATAAGTGGGTCTTTATCTTCAGAAGTTAACATGCTAAGACTACATTCATATTTCTAAACACCAAACATATTCCTTTTATTGTTAATTAACAGCAAGACAGATTTCTCGACTCTGAAATGAATTTCTTTGGTACATTACTCTTGATTAACAAAATAGTGCACAGCAGCTGTCCTGTTTTATAAAGTAGATGCCATTATAGCTCAAAGTTGTACAAATGATGTGAGTACAATATGAGTACAATATAAAATTCTTCAATTATAGATAATCTTTAACATTTTTTCATACATAATTTCATACCACAAAAAACTGGTGTGTGGGTGTGGATGATGGGGAAGGGCTACACTGCTAAGTGGTTAAGGTCCCTGACTTCAAATTGTTGTTGGTTGAAAACTTCTTCACTTTGGACGAAGACTACTTTTATGCAAGCAGTCCCTCTAGCTGGATTATGAACTTTCAACATTTCTACCTGTACCTGAAATAATGCAAGGGGGATATACCTGGTACATATAGACCCTAACATTTTCCAACATAGAAATACATTAAATAAAGTCTAGAAATTGGTTTCTAAGTCCTTCAGATAACCGAAAATGATTTTACAAATGTACAATTTCTGGTAGTTTTATTTATATCAATAACAGAAGTTTTGATATTTAATTTAAAGTTGTGATCCGCAAAGAATGACAACTCTTGCCTTAGGTCGGACTTAGAAGCAGAGATATCTATTAGTTTACTTCCCTTGCAAATATACAGTTGAGTGGAAAATGAAAAGGGTTTTAGACACAATATCATACCTTTATATCATATCACAACAAAAACATTCAGGATACGTTCATAATGTGTTTGATTTACCCTCTAGAAACTTCTTCGTATGTTTTTGCCAGCTTAATTATGGTAAAAAATTAACTTTAAACAAGCCGATAATGAAATGAAATAGCATGCAGTAAGCATTTTATAGTGAAGATAATACAGTTTTGCTTGTTATCAAAATGTAACAATAGAACAGGTTTTGTAATACAGGACCGGTGCAATTATCTTGATCTCTAATTTCCTATGCCTATACGTGGGGTATGCTTCAACCATTAAATGCTAGACCTATTATTGTGTCCGTGCAACGTTAAACCTAACAAAATAAATAAATAGCTTAAGCTACAGTCCATAAAATAAACAAACGTGTTTGTAAACATGGACGGATCCAAATGGAATGGGAAGAAGCATTTCATGGAAATATTTCGATGGCAAAATACAATACATATCAGTAGCCCTGACCAACCTACAAACCGGGACAGTCTATTTTATAAGTGCAACAACACAGTTGACCCATTTAAATGAGCAGTAGAAGGTGGCCATATGACCTTAAAATTGAGTTAATATGACATCATAAATAATGAAATAGACAATCTGTAAATTATGATTACCCAGGCCACATCATATCAAACAAAAAGTGATCTGAAGTTAATCCAAAGACAAGTTTTTTGAATGAAGCTAAATCTAAGTTAAATTGCATGACAAATTTTTGAAATCAAACTAACAGAACTATTTGATGTACAACATTCCCATGTTAATGATAGATTGTTTTCAACTTGCAAAGAAAAACTTCTGTTGTTATTGCTGTATGGAGAGATTTTCTGTTGTTTCTGGAAAAATAGTAAGAAACGGTTAGTGATTGAAAGTTATTACATAACTTATTGTTATAACAAATAAAAATAAAGTTAGATAGACTCTTTATTCCTCCATAAAAGAGAGCAGATTCAAAATGTGGTACTCATTTGAGGAAGGCAAGATATATAAAAGTCAAATGTTTTAATTATATTGCAGCCTCATTACAAAATGATATATAAACCACAAGGTGTAAGAAAAATTGAAATTTAATGTGCTAGCTAGTCCTCAAAGCATAATAAAACAATTTAGTTTAATTTCAGAAATAATACTTATTTGTGAATAGTCAAAGGCATATATTATGTGGAAGGCTGTACAGTTCTGCTGGGAAGATGGCATCAGGCACACAAGATCTTTCCAGAAGAATGGCATCAGATGCACATGGTCCTACCGACAAGACTATGGCTGTTACACAAGGTTCTGATGGGAGGATGGCATCGAACACACAAGCTCCAGCCAGAATGACCTAATTAGAAACCAAGGTCCAAGGATTAAGGCATTACAATATAGAGAGAATCTACAAGACGCCTTTGAAACCATTATCATGTAAGTATTTTAATTTTTTTTAAAACTGATTATATTTTTGAGAATTAAATGTGCCCTTATTTGTCTCACAAAAATATTGTTACAGAAATTTTGCTCTGTTTGCTTAGCTCAAGAGGGAGAGTGCAAATCTACAGATTACGGGTCATGAGTTTGATGCCCTAGCATTAAGCATACGTTCTCTGTTACTATTTGAAAATAAACACTGTGTCACGAGTCATTTTATACTCCACCTTTGAATCAAGTGGAGAAGTTTTCAGACTTTTAGCTCACCTGAGCCAAAGGCTCAAGGTTAGCTTTTGTGACCGCTTGATGTCCGTCATGTGTATTGCATCGTCCTTCATCAATAATTTCTAAAAAAATCTTCTTCTTCAAAACTACTGGGCAGATTTATACCTGACTTCACAGGAATTGTTCTTGGGTGGCCCCATTGAAAAATTGCCCAAAGAATTAAAATCCATGCAGGACTGTGGTTGCCATGGTAACCAAAAGGAAAACCTTTTAAAAAATCTCAGAAACTGTCAGTCGGATTTAAAATTTATTTTGTAGAATTTTATTATGATCTCTAGGTTACCCTCTAACAAAATTGCTTAAGCAGTTCTATTTTTTTTGGGGGGGGGGGGGGGGGCTGGAAATACGACTGCCAAGGGACGGGGCTTATTTTCCTTATATACACTTTCCCTGAAACAACATCACCTCTGAAACCATTTGGTGGAAGTTGATGAAATTGGCCTGAATGTTCCTTGGGTGATCCTCTTTCAAAGTTGTTCAAACGCTTCGGCTTGGTTGCACATAGAGCTAAAAATAGAAAAATCTTCTGACATTTTGTCTTAAACCGCTGGTCCGATTTCAAAATAATTTCACACAAATGGTCCTTATGTAACTGTCAAGTTTCTTCAAATTATTATGATTTGTTAAAAAACATGTCCACCAGGGTGCCTGGTCACTTTTCCCCGTATGTATATAGTGGAAACTTCAAAAATCTTCTGATTTGAAACTAATGGCCCAATCTTGAAATAATTTCACACAAATGGTCCTTGTATCACCCTCTGCCAAGATTATTCATATTATTCTGATTCCTAAATAAACATGGCCGTCAGGGGGTATGGCCATATTTATGCCCCCAAAGGTGGGCATATTAAAATCGCACTGTCTGTGCATGCGTGCGTGTGTCAGTGCATCCGTGAGTCCGGTTAATTCTTGTCCGGGCTGTAACTCTTTCATCCATCAAAGGATTTTGAAATTACTTGGCATAAATGTTCACCATAATGAGACAACGTGCGCAAGACTCAGACCTGTAGCTCCAAGGTCAAGGTCACACTTAGATGTAAAAGGTTATCATGGTCTGTTTCGTGTCCAGTCCATAACTCTGCCATCCATGAAGGGATTTTCAAATAACATGGCATAAATGTTTACCATAATGAGACGACATGTCATGCCCAAGATCCAGACCCCTACCTCCAAGGTCAAGGTCACACTTAGAAGTCAAAGGTTAACAGGGTCTGTCCATGTCCAGTCCATAACTCTGCCATTCATCAAGGGATTTTGAAATTACTTGGCATAAATGTTCCTCATAATGAGATGACGTGTCATGCGCAAGATCCAGACCTATAGTTCTAAGGTCAAGGTCACACTTAGAGGTTAAAGGTTAACAGTGTTTGTTGCTTGTACGGTCCACAACTCCGCCATCGATGAAGGGATTTTGCAATTACTTGGCTTAAATGTACCCTATAATGAGATGAGGTGTCATGTACAAGACCCAGACCCCTAGCTCCAAGGTCAAGGTCACACTGAGAAGTTGAAGGTTTTTCTTGTCTGGTTCACAAGTGCCATTTATCAGGGGATTTGAAAATAATTTTAAACAAATGTTAACCATATTGAGAATGTCTGTCACGCTTATGACCCGGGTCTGTTAGGTCAAAGTCAAGGTCACGAAATGATGTGTGATTTTAAGCTCATCTGATTTTTTGAAAAAAAATGATGAGTTATTGTCATCACTTGAGCGGTTGTCGGCGTCGGCGTCGGCGTTGCCTGGTTAAGTTTTATGTTTAGGTCAGCTTTTCTCCTAAACTATCAAAGCTATTGCTTTGAAACTTGGAATACTTGTTCACCATCATAAGCTGACCCTGTATAGCAAGAAACATAACTCCATCTTGCTTTTTGCAAGATTTATGGCCCCTTTTGTACTTAGAAAATGTCAGATTTCTTGGTTAAGTTTTATGTTTAGGTCAACTTTTCTCCCAAACTGTCAAAGCTATTGCTTTGAAACTTGGAATACTTGTTCACCATCATAAGCTGACCCTGTACAGCAAGAAACATAACTCCATCTTGCTTTTTGCAAGATTTATTGCCCCTTTTGGACTTAGAAAATCAGTTTTCTTGGTTAAGTTTTATGTTTAGGTCAGCTTTTATCCTAAACTATCAAAGCTATTGCTTTAAAACTTGCAACACTTGTTCACCATCATAAGTTGACCCTGTACAGCAAGAAACATAACTCCATCCTGCTTTTTGCAAGATTTATGGCCCCTTTTGGACTTAGAAAATATCAGATTTCTTGGTTAAGTTTTATGTTTAGGTCAACTTTTTCTCTTAAACTATCAAAGCTATTGCTTTGAAACTTGCAACACTTGTTCACCATCATAAGCTGACCCTGTACAGCAAGCAGCGTAACTCCATCCTGATTTTTGTAATAATTATTGCCCCTTTTGGACTTAGAAAATCATTTTCTTGGTTGAGTATTATGTTTAAGTCAACTTTTCTCATAAACTATCAAAGCTATTGCTTTAAAACTTGCAACAGTTTTTCACCATCATAAGTGGACACTGTACATCAAGAAACATAACTCTATCCTGCTTTTTGCAAGAATGATGGCCCTTTTTAGACTTAGAAAATCATGGGTAGGACAATATTTCTATTACACAAAAAAAATCAGATGAGCGTCAGCACCCGCAAGGCGGTGCTCTTGTTTATGCATACAGCTGTATCATTCTTAGGCATGCTTCAGGGGCGTTTGTCACCAATAGTGACAGCTCTTGTTTCCCTATATGTATATATATAGGAAACTTATTAAATGTTATTGTCACAAACATCATTTGCAATTTTAAATAATTTTATACAAATATTTATTGGGTGACCCTTTACGAAGATTATACAAATTATTTTATTTCATCAAAAAGCATTGCCACTAGGAGGTGTGGTCATTTTACCCCTTATTATCCCCCGCTGATGAAATTGGGAGGCGGGTATTGAAATGGCGTTGTCCGTCCGTGCTTCAGTGCGTGCGTGTGTGGGTCTGTCCGTCCGCAGTCATATCTCAGTAACTAGCAGGTAGAATTTCATGAAACTTAAAATAAACATGAACCAACATACTGCGATGATGCCCGTCAAGTTTTTTTTTTTTAATGGTCAATTTTCCTTAGAGTTATTGCCCTTGATTTAATGAAAATGCCCAAAAATGTCCGTCCGCAGCCATTTCTCAGTAACTATCATGTAGAATTTCATAAAACTTCAAATAAACATGAACCAACATACTGCGATGATGCCCGTCAAGTATTTTTTGAATTGGTCAATTCCTTTAGAGTTATTGCCCTTGATTTAATGAAAAATCCACGTCTGCAGCCATTTCTCAGTAACAAGCTGGTAGAATGTCATGAAACTTGAAATAAATATGAACCAACATACTTCGATGATGTCTGTCATTTTTTTTTTCAATTTGTCCATTTTCCTTAGAGTTATTGCCCTTTAATTGTTTGAATATCTATAGATTTGTACATAACAAACCAACCAATTGGTAGAATTTCAATAAATGTTTTTCATTCTTTTCCATGATCATTTATTATAAACATGTGAAGTTGTGTACCCACACCTGGTCACCAATTTGGTCACCCCCTCCCCCCCACCCAAAAAAAAAGATAATTTTTCATTCCTTTTTATTTTTTTTCAAACCTTCCATGAATATTTATCAACATGCAAAGTTGTACCATTCCCCCACCTCACTCCTTCACCCAGTCATGTAGAGACCGTACCATAGCTCTTCGCATACTTTGATTTTTCAAACTAAAGTGATTTTTTCAAGTGCACCGGTTACGATAAAAATGTAAACAACCGTCTATGAAACTTTGAAATGAATGAATGACAGTCGATCTTAGTCATAATACTGACTGACAGTGAATGCTAATGACTCCATGTGTTGCAGAAAGGTATTTAGTTTGTAACTGTAATTTCCCATCAGTTGAAATCCTCTCAATCTGGTAAAATAATTACTTATATTTGGACAAAACTCACCGTCTTTGCCGTTCGACAGCTGCAAAAAGGGCAAATATAAAAGATTCAGTGTAAGTTATATTTCACTGGTACTACCATTTACTAATTTCATACTCTGAACAACACGTCAGAGAAATTTGGGCAGATCTGACCGATTATGACGTTGGCAGCATTAGATTATATTTTTTCTTTACACAGAAATTGCCGTTAGGTAACAAAGCGAATACGCCGATAATCCGGAGTTCACCGATTATTGTTCCAGTTCACGCAATGTAATCCAGCAATTAAACTGCATAGCTATTAGCTACTGCTGTTATAGGGAAGTGGTAGACTGTCTGCCTTAGGTGTGAGAGGTCCTGGGTTCGAGTCCCAGTTAGAGCTTAACTATTTAGATTCTGCTAAAGCATAGTTTTGCTTTTAATTGACTGTTCCAGATGTTCTAAATTTTTAGCACACTATCATGGATCATTATTTAGCAATCCAGATCAAAGTTGAATGTTAAATCAAATGCACCCAATTAGAAAATATTGACTATATTATGTCCCTTTGATGTTTATGCTCTCCATGTTCAAGAAGAGTTACATTTCCTTGATCACAAAATTTTCATTAACATGAAAATATTAAATGCTCATAACTCCACACTTCTGGTTAAAATATTGTCTATATTTCTGTTTTTGAGAAATATATGGACATTTGTATTCATTTCAAAGCTTTTTAACTTCAAACCTATGATTTGAAAAAGTTAGGTACTATCTCTTAAGTCATGCCCGCCCACCCCCATCCCGCATTTTTTTTTTTTTTTTAATTTTTGATTTTCCATCAATATTTATATATTTATAATCAACATATGATGTTTTGTACCCTCACCCAGTCACCCCACCCCCCTCCCCCCGCACCCCACCACCACCAAGAAATAGCATTTATTTGCTGTTAAATTGATTTTGACTGATGAAATTATTTGCCTCTTAGTAACATCCTTAACTTTTTGCCGGATATACTGCTTTGCCGTTCCTCACCACAAACCCTTTCCGCGGGGGATACTAATTCATCGAATTTGCTTGTTAATTTATTAATGTAGTGGAAACATTAAAAATTCTTCATGTTGATATATTGTCATAACACATCATTCTCCCAATGTCTTACCCCATCTCTACCCCACTCCTCCCCCATCCCCACTCCCACCTCAACCCACATACAGTACCTACCTGTACTTATTCAGCAGAAACTTTTAGATGTTCAAGCAAGCAACTAAACTCAGGTGAGTGATATAGGGCCATCATGGCCCTCTTGTTGTGGAGAACGGCTTAGTACTGGTCTAGAATCCAGGAACATGGGTAAGGTTAAAGCCATTACATAACTGAAGCACTGTTGAAAAATGGCACTTAAAACCCAAAACAAGCAAAAACCTGAAAGACTCTCAAGTTCTAATGCATTTACCTTTTTCCTAAATCTTGTATTAACTTATACTGGCGGCAAGTGATTATGCCTTTGCTACCTGCACTGTTGGCTATTCAGTCAGTAAATTTCCAGTGAACACCCCTTTGAATAACAAATGGTACTGCCCAAACTGAATGATTGAGTGGTCCATTTTAGAAATTTAGCAGGCTAAAGGTTAAAGAAGTATGATATGGATTGATAAGATACCCAAGATTATAATTTTGCTAAAACATTTTATTTCAGGATTGGCTTTTATGGGCTTTGTTCTCCTGTTTAAAAGACAACAGGGCAGTTGCAACAAAAACAAGCAGGAGAGTTACATTAAATTTACCAGCAGCAAAGTGGCAAGTTCTATTGAATTTACCAGCAACAGGCAACAACGAAGGCATTGGTTCAATTGAAATGGCCAGCAACAGACTGACACAGAACCATGCCTAAGAATATACTGATAAATAAGGGGGAAAATGACAAATAAGAGGTGAAGTGACAACAAAATCATGGAAAAGAGATGAGTTTTAAACTGTATTTTTCATTTTTCTTCATAAAACATAGATTGTGTTAGCCATACAGTTCTTTTGGATAAAGGTGATTTTAAGTTTAGTCATTAAATTGATAAAACATAATCAGTGTAAATGGAAATGTTGACAGACTATGAAAAGCATTAATTTTGAAAGATTATTTTTAAGCTGAATGCTTTGGAAAAATATACTCTGGTCTTCTGATTTATTGTAAAAAATGCTCATATGTAAGTTTTATTTCATTTTTACCACAAACAAATGACCACAGTTATATAAAAAGGGGGTATAAAGCATTCTGTTTTTTTTTTCTGAAAAAAAAAACGTTGAACAGTTTGAAAAAGACTTTTCTTCTGATCTTACAGATTGGTAAAAATGTTCAATATTTATATACTTTGAATTGGTATGCAGGAAAATTTCCATTAGCTATTCACTACACCCAAAAGAACTGTATAAATGTTCAGAGAATTATATCTTATTCCTTTTTTTTTTGTGTAAATTAAGGAGTATTAGCAATGCATTCCGTGCTTATAATTTTGAGAGAAAAGAAATGGAATGAGATAGGAGAGAAATCTTCTATATAAGATGAATTCTAGGGCTAATGCTACATCTATATGTTAAGTTGACATCACTAAAGCAAAATTTCTAAATATGTAAAGTAAGTTATCGCTAGAGGTTGTGTTGAGAGTAGACTGAAATCACACATACATAATCAACATGCACTAAAAACAATATATGAAATTTCATTCATGACTTAAGCATGTTTAAATGTATTTCAACCTGTTACTAAGTGCCACCTACAAAAAAGACTATTTTTCAACTACACTGTTTTAATTTTATAATGCTTTTGTATTTCTCAAATAGGACATTAATTAACCCAATGTGTGTCACCATTTTACTAATTACTCCCTCAAATAATGGTCTTAATACAAAAAAGTTATCTAGCAATTATAACATGAAACTTAAGCCTAAGAAACACAACAGTATGTTATAAAAGGGTTTTTATCAAAACAAGGCATATCTATTGCACATTGAGGCTATTAGATAGGTATAGGTTTCATTTAGTATTAAGACAATATTTACAATTTATTTAGATTATTCATTATATATAATCTTCCTAAGAGCCTCCACCCCAACTGGGTTGTGTCATCAGGTAAAGAAGTTGTACAGCTGAATTGTACAAATGAGCCGTGCCATTAGAAAACCAACATAGTGGGTTTGCGACCAGCATGGATCCAGACCAGCCTGCGCATCCACGCAGTCTGGTCAGGATCCATGCTGTTCGCTAACAGTTTCTCCAATTCCATAGGCTTTAAAAGCAAAACAGCATGGATCCTGACCAGACTGCGCGGATGCGCAGGCTGGTCTGGATCCATGCTGGTCGCAACCCACTATGTTGGTTTTCCCATGGCACGGCTCAAATTAGCTTGTGCCTCTACTTGTGTACCAGTCTGAAGTCATTGGGGTACCTGGGGTACTCTGCAACCAATAAAGCGGTAGTATTTAAAAGAACAATAACGACTAGTCACAGTTGTAACTGCCTTATATTTCTCTATCTTAGTGCGCTGGAGGCATAAAAAATTTCAGTGCTTTTTTAGTTGAGATGCAGTGAACATTGAGATGTTTTTACAAGCATTTCAACAAAGTTCCCTCTGTTTTGTTTTATGTCCATAAATATTTGTTTTCTTTCCATTCAGTGGGGGCTGTAGAGATATATTGCAGTGTAAATGACATTACATTAAAATTACAGTAAATTATGCAATATTTAATTTTTGTTTAGTTGCAATGATATTCCTTCTTCAGTGAATTCCGTGCCCGCTCGTGATGAAACAGTGCACAGAGGGGCACCTGGGGTCTTCCTCCACCATTAAAGCTGGAAAGTCGCCATATGACCTAAAATTGTGTCGGTGCGACGTTAAACCCAACAAAATAAATAAATAAATTCAGTGAATTCGGTAAGTTCTTCCATATAACAAGAATTCTGAGTTTCATTCACTCGCAGAGTTATCACATAAAGGTGGTACTGTGTGCATCACAATACTCCCAGACAATTTAGATTGTGATATGGTATGATGTAGTTTAAAAAAAATTTACCTTTGGTAAATACTGCAGAATTTTCAAGTGTGCATTATTGATTTTGTGTTTTTAATAGCATTAAGCAAAATCCTGGATAAGTATATACATAAAGTATGTAACTGTATATGTGTTGGCTGACATCAAAAAATATTGACAGATATCTCAAAAATATCGAATACAATAATTATAGAGAAAATTAATATATTTTTTCATGTACACATTAAATGATTCTTATTGATTGCATACATACATGTATACATATAGAATTTCTTACATAAGATGATATTCTGTGTATATATAAATATCAAATGAAGTTCGTAAAGGGGTTTTGTCCACATTGAAACATGGTCAACCTTGAAATTTTAGTGAAGGCTTTGTCCAACTTGAAGTTGTACGGAAGGAGTTTGTTCAACTTGAATTGTAATGGAAGGGATTTGCCCAACTTAAAATTGTAACAGAAGGGGTTTGCCCACTTGAAATTGTAACAGAAGGTGTTTACCCAGTTTGTGCTTTTGTCCTACTAGTAAAGAGTAGGATTTATTGTGTCAAGTTCATCAACAGTCATTAGAAACAGTTTTGTCAGGAAAAGTAAAATTTGGTCTGTACTCTAGAAGGGGTTTGGTCTACACTCATTTATTCATTTGGAACCAGACCTTGAAAGTAAATTATGTATATTTCAATGAAACAGTTACCCACTTCATTAATGCATATTTGTTGTCAATATGTGATCTAAGTAAAAAAAATCTTTTAAAGATCAGACTAGTTTTCAGCTCAATAATTTGCATATCGTGATTTACTCATGGCATAAAACATGGCTTTGAAATTCAGTGCAATTTTACACATGCTTGGGAAGAATAGTTTCCTTTTCAGGTAAATACTTTATGGCTGAACCATTTTGAATTGAAATAATGTTCAGATTATCAAAAAAAAGAGTAGATAATCTGCCAAATAATTAGAAAAAAACAACCTTTCTACTTTAGCGTATATGTTTCTATGAGTAGATATATGCCAGTTATTCATATTACTTCAGATCTCCACAGGGATTTTTTAATCATCAGTAATATGCTTTCCTTTTGCATCTTTGTTTAATGTACAACACATTACATTAATTATAGTTTTAATTAAACCATATGTAAAGAAAGAAATTGAACAGAATCAAACACAGAGAGTTAATAAGTGAATTTTATTGTTAATTAAGTTATTAATAATTAGATGATTGCATTTTCAAATTCTGTTTTCATTTGTTAATAAGTGAACTGAGCAAATCAGAGCGCAGATCTATGGATCACAGGATCGTGAGTCAATCCTTGGGTGAGGCATATGTTCTCCGTGATGATTGGATAAAAGACATTGTGTCTGAAATCATTCATCCTCTTCCTCTGATTCATGTGGGGAAGTTGGCAGTTACTTCCAGACAGCTGGTTTGTACTTGTACAGAATCCAGGTACACTGGTTAGGTTACCTGTAGTTACAAAACTGAAATACTGTTAAAAAATGGCATTAAACCCAAATTAAACAAAAATGTATTTTGTGGATTGATGTTGTCTAAAGGTATGAGCATCCAAGTGATTTTTATTGCCTACAAGTCCTTGCACTTGTGTGATTTATGTTGCTACCTACAAGTCCTTGCACTTTTGTGATTTATGTTGCTACCTACAAGTCCTTGCATTTCTGTCATGTATGCAATTCAGTTAGAGGAGTATGATAATAAGGTGACTATTACAGTATTTCTTATGAGTTCACCTATTTCATTTTTTTTTTAAACAAATCTTAACAATTGAAAACACTTTCCGTATACTTAAACTGACTTGCTGATAAGTAATGGTTGACTGATACAAATTACATTCTGGACAAGATCTTCTGTGTTACAAGCTGCCAGCAATTTTGATCCTTAATGTGGCTCTAAAATAAGCATGTGCTAGGGTGTGTGAGGGGTGTTGCAGATTGCAGTACCTCTCATAAACGGATTCAGTCAAACTAAGTCTGCCATTATGTTGTTTGTTGCATAAGGATCTTTTCACACATTTTATTAATTTTTAGCTCGACTGACTATTCATAGAATAGTGAGCTATTGCACTCGCCCATGCGTCGGCGTCGGCGTCGGCGTCTGCGTCCGCGTCCGCGTCCCGATTTTGGTTAAGGTTTTGTATGTAAGCTGGTATCTCAGTAACCACTTGTGGGAATGGATTGAAACTTCACACACTTATTCACTGTGACAAACTGACTTACATTGCACAGGTTCCATAACTCTATTTTGCTTTTTTACAAAATTATGCCCCTTTTTCGACTTAGAAATTTTTGGTTAAGGTTTTGTATGTAAGCTGGTAACTCAGTAACCACTTGTGGGAATGGATTGAAACTTCACACACTTATTCACTGTGATGAACTGATCTACATTGCACAGGTTCCATAACTCTATTTTGCTTTTTTACAAAATTATGCCCCTTTTTCGACTTAGAAATTTTTGGTTAAGGTTTTGTATGTAAGCTGGTATCTCAGTACTTACTAAAGGGAATGGATTGAAACTTCACATACTTGTTCACTATCATGATCTGACATGCACTAAGCAAGTCCCATAAACTCTACTCTCTTTTTTTTTCAAAATTATGCCCCTTTTTCGACTTAGCAGTTTTTGGTTAAATTTTTGTATGTAATCTGATATCTCAGTATCCACTAATTGGAATGGATTGAAAACTTCACACACTTGTTCACTGTCATGATCTAACATGCACTGTGAAGGTCCCATAACTCTACTTGGCACTTTTACAAAATTATGCCCCTTTGACTTAGCAGTTTTTTGTTAAGTTTTTGTATGTAAGCTGGTATCTCAGTATCCACAAATTGGAAAGGATTGAAACTTCACACACTTGTTCACTGTCATGATATGACATGCAGTACAGAGGTTCAATACCTCTACTTTGCATTTTACAAAATTATGCCCCTTTTTCAACTTTTGTATTCATTCAATTGACAAGGCTGTTGAATAGTCGAGCGTTGCTGTCCTCCGACAGCTCTTGTTTTACAATTTCTAGCACTCCAGTGACTTAGAATTTTCACAAATCCAAGTGCTCAGTTGATATAAGTTTTCTGTAAATTCTAGCACTTCATTGGTTTAAGTTTCCAACAAGTCTATGCACTTTCCGGAGTTAATATAACATATTCTGCAAGTCCAAGCATTTCAGTGATTTTTGATTTAAGATTTCTGAAAATGATAACATGGTGACTCAATGATTTTATTTTCTACAAGTCTGAGCCCTCATGTGATTTAAGTTTCTACAGGTCAGAGCACTTGTGATATAAGTTTACATCAGGTCTGAGCACTTGTAATTTAAGTTTACATCAGGTCTGAGCACTTGTAATTTAAGTTTAGATCAGGTCTGAGCACTCCAGTTATTTAAGTTTAGATCAGGTCTGAGCGCTCCAGTTATTTAAGTTTACATCAGGTCTGAGCGCTCCAGTTATTTAAGTTTACATCAGGTCTGAGCGCTCCAGTAATTTAAGTTTACATCAGGTCTGAGCGCTCCACTTATTTAAGTTTACATCCGGTCTGAGCACTCCAGTTATTTAAGACTTCTAAATCAGAGAACTCAAGTGATATAAAATTTCTAAAAACTGAGCATTCAGTTTACAACTAGATTTAGTCCAGTGTTTTAAGTTTCAAGTCGGATCATTTCAATGATTTAAGTTCTTTACAAGCCTGAGCACTTAATTGATTAAGGGTTCTACAAGTCTGAGCTCTGAGCTTATTTATGGTTCTACAAACCACAGGGGTTCTTGCAGTTAAGTTTCTTAAAGTGCAAGCATTATGTGATTAAAGATACCTGCAAGCCCAAAGATACTTGTCATTGAAGTTGTCTACAAGTCAAAGCACTTCTGTGATTCAAGATTTTTGCATTTCTTTTTACTTTGGTGACTTAAAAATTCTACAAAACTGTGCCCTCTGGTAATTTAAGTTTTTAGCTCACCTGAGCACAGAGTGCTCAGGGTGAGGTATTGTGATCGCTCACCGTCCGTCCGTCCGTCCGTCCACACTTTCCTTTAAACAACATCTCCTCCTAAACCAACAGGCCAATTTTGATGAAACTTCACAGGGATGTTCCTTGGATGGCCCCCTTTCAAAATTGTTCAAAGAATTAAATTCCATGCAGAACACTGGTTGCCATGGCAACCGAAAGGAAAAACTTTAAAAATCTTCTTCTCAAGAACCAGAAGCCCTAGAGCTTAGATATTTGGTGTGAAGCATTGCCTAGTGGACCTCTACCAAATTTGTTCAAATCAGGGCCCCGGGTCAAAATTGACCCGCCCCCAGGGTCACTTGATTTTACATAAGAAAGTCTTAAAAAATCTTCTTCTCAAAACCAAAAAGCCTTAGAGCTTAGATATTTGACATGTAGCATTGCCTACTGGACCTCTACTAAAATGTTCAAATCGTGACCCCGGGTCAAAATTGACCCCGCCCCAGGGGTCACTTGATTTTACATAGGAAAATCTTCAAAAATTTCTAAAAATAAACCAGAAGGCCTAGAGCTTTGATATTTCACATGTAGCATTGCCTAGTGGACCTCTACAAATTTGTTCAAATCATGGCCCCCGGGGTCCAAAATTGACCCCGCCCCAGGGGTCACTTGATTTTACATAGGAAAATATTAAAAATATCTTCTTCTCAAAAACCAGAAGCCCTAGAGCTTAGATATTGAAATGTAGCATTGCCTAGTGGACCTCTACTAAAGTTGTTCAAATTATGACCCGGGGTCAAAATTGACCCCGCCCTAGGGGTCACTTGACTTTACATAGGAAAATCTTCAAAAGTTTTCTAAAATAAACCAGAAGGCCTAGAGCTTAGATATTTCACATGTAGTATTACCTAGTGGACCTCTACAAAATTTGTTCATATCATGACCCCCTGGGTCAAAATTGACCCTGCCCCACGGGTCACTTGATTTTACATAGGAAAATCTTCAAAAATTTTCTAAAAATAAACTAGAAGGCCTAGAGACTAGATATTTGACATGTAGCATTGCCTAGTGGACCTCTACAAAATTTGTTCAAACCTTGTCCCCCGGGGTCAAAATTGACTCCGCCCTAGGGGTCACTTGATTTTACATAGGAAAATCTTTAAAAAAAATTCTAAAAATAAACCAGAAGGCCTAGATCTTAGATATTTGACATGTAGCATTGCCTAGTAGACTTTTACAAAGTTTATTCAAATCATGACCCCTGGGGTCAAATGACCCTGCCCCATGGGGTTACTTGATTGTACATAGAAAAATCTTCAAAATTTTCTAAAAATAAACCAGAAGAGCTTAGATATTTGACATGTAGCATTGCCTAGTGGACCTCTACAAAAAATTTTCAAATCTTGTTTTTAAAGTTACTTAAAGAAAATTTCAACTATATTTTCTCATAATTCTTTTGATTGATTTCTGTTATGATCTTTTGACCTTGAAGACTTGTCCTTAAGTGCAATGATAACAGGTGAGCGATATAGGACCATCATGGCCCTCTTGTCTTTAAGTCTGAGCATTTCTTTTACTGGTAATTATTTTTTCTATAAATTCCAGCATTTAATTGATTAGTTTTCAACAAGTCCTAGCACTCCTTGGATCAAAGATTTTGAAATTTCTGAATAATGCTTGAATAAAGTTTTCACAAGTTCAAGCTGTTCAGTGATTTAAGATTTATACAAGTCTGAGCACTCAACTAATTAAAGTTTCTGAAAGTCCTGATTTTCAAGGAAATCTGACTTCTCAAGTGTTTTAAGTTTTCTACAAGGCTTAGCACTGATTTCCATTTTTAGCTCGACTTTTCGAAGAAAAAGTAGAGCTATTGCACTCACCCCGGTGTCGGCGTCTGCGTTGGTTAAAGTTTTTGATAAAGTCAAATATCTCTGTTACTATCAAAGCTATTGACTTGAAACTTAAAAGAGTTATTTACTATCAAAGTCTTCATCAGGAGAAATACTTCCCATAACTCTGATTTGAATTTTGACGGAATTATGCCCCTTTTTAACTTAGAATTTTTGGTTAAAATTTTAAATAAAGTCAAATATCTCTGTTACTATCAAAGCTATTTACTTGAAACTTAAAATAGTTATTTACTATCAAAGTCTACATCAGGAGAAACAATTCCCATAACTCTGATTTGAATTTTGACAGAATTATGCCCCTTTTTAACTTAGAATTTTTGGTTAAAATTTTTGATAAAGTCAAATATCTCTGTTACTATCAAAGCTTTTGACTTGAAACTTAAAATACTTATTTACCATCAAAGTCTTCACCAGGAGAAACAATCCCCATAACTCTGATTTGAATTTTGACATAATTGTGCCCCTTTTAAACTTAGAATTTTTGGTTAAAATTTTTGATAAAGTCAATCATCTCTGTTACTATTGAAGCTTTTGACTTGAAAGTCAAAATAGTTATTTACTATCAAAGTCTACACCAGCAGACACAATTCCCATAACTCTGATTTGAATTATGACAGAGTTTTGTCCCGTTTTAACTTGGAAATTTTTTTAACTGGCAAAGCTCTAATTCAGAGTCAAGCACTGAGAAAAATTGAGCGCGCTGTCTTACGGACAGCTCTTGTTTTAAGTCTGAGTACTCCTGTGATTTAAGTCAAGTACTCAAACAATTTCAGTTTGTACAAGTCTTAGCGCTTCAGTGATTTAAATGTCTGCAAGTCTGGGATAAGAGATTTCTGCAAGTCTTAGTGTTTCTGTTAATGCTTTTTGAAATATGTTCAAGTCCGAGCATACTATACAGATCTAAGTTTTCTACAAGTTCCTGTATACCATTGATCTTAGTTTTCCACAAGTCTAAGCATACCATTAATTAAAGTTTTCTACAAGTCCGAGCATATCATTGATCTAAGTTTTCTACAAGTCCTAGCATACCTTTGATCTAAGTTTTCTACAAATCTAAGCATACCTTTGATCTAAGTATTCTACAAGTCCAAGCATAGGAGATAATGTGATGCTGTGAATTTTATGTAAATATCTTATATTTTGTTTTACATTTATTATTAGTAAAACACTTTGTTTTTGAATTTTGGTCTATATAACTTTTTGGCCACAAATATTTTTAATATTTCTTAATAATCCCACAGTCAGGAATGTAATCTTTTAGCAAAGCACTACTACCATTGATCTAAATTTTCTACAAGTCTGAGCATACCATCGATCTAAATTTTCTACAAGTCCAAGCATACCATTGATCTAAGTATTCTACAAGTCCGAGCATACCATCGATCTAAGTTTTCTACAAGTCCAAGCATACCATTGATCTAAGTATTCTACAAGTCTGAGCATACCATCGATCTAAGTTTTCTACAAGTCCAAGCATACCATTGATCTAAGTTTTCTACAAGTCCAAGCATACCATTGATCTAAGTATTCTACAAGTCTGAGCATACCATCGATCTAAGTTTTCTACAAGTCCAAGCATACCATTGATCTAAGTTTTCTACAAGTCCAAGCATACCATTGATCTAAGTATTCTACAAGTCAGAGCTTACCATTGATCTAGGTTTTCTACAAGTCTGAGCATACCATCGATCTAAATTTTCTACAAGTCCAAGCATACCATCGATCTAAATTTTCTACAAGTCCAAGCATACCATTGATCTAAGTTTTCAACAAGTCCAAGCATACCATTGATCTAAGTTTCCTACAAGTCCAAGCATACCATTGATCTAAGTTTTCAACAAGTCTGAGCATACCATCGATCTAAATTTTCTACAAGTCCAAGCATACCATTGATCTAAATTTTCTACAAGTCCAAGCATACCATTGATCTAAGTTTCCTACAAGTCCAAGCATACCATTGATCTAAGTTTTCAACAAGTCTGAGCATACCATCGATCTAAATTTTCTACAAGTCCAAGCATACCATCGATCTAAGTTTTCTACAAGTCCAAGCATACCATTGATCTAAGTTTTCAACAAGTCCAAGCATACCATTGATCTAAGTTTTCTACAAGTCCAAGCATACCATTGATCTAAGTTTTCAACAAGTCTGAGCATACCATCGATCTAAATTTTCTACAAGTCCAAGCATACCATTGATCTAAGTTTTCTACAAGTCCAAGCATACCATTGATCTAAGTTTTCAACAAGTCCAAGCATACCATTGATCTAAGTATTCTACAAGTCAGAGCTTACCATTGATCTAAGTTTTCTACAAGTCCAAGCATACCATTGATCTAAGTTTTCTACAAGTCCAAGCATACCATTGATCTAAGCTTTCAACAAGTCTGAGCATACCATTGATCTAAGTATTCTACAAGTCAGAGCTTACCATTGATCTAAGTTTTCTACAAGTCCAAGCATACCATTGATCTAAGTATTCTACAAGTCTGAGCATACCATTGATCTAGGTTTTCTACAAGACAAAGCATACCATCGATCTAAGTTTTCTACAAGTCCAAGCATACCATTGATCTAAGTTTTCAACAAGTCTGAGCATACCATTGATCTAAGTTTTCAACAAGTCTGAGCATACCATTGATCTAGGTTTTCTACAAGACAAAGCATACCATCGATCTAAATTTTCTACAAGTCCAAGCATACCTTTGATCTAAGTTTTCTACAAATCTAAGCATACCTTTGATCTAAGTATTCTACAAGTCCAAGCATAGGAGATAATGTGATGCTGTGAATTTTATGTAAATATCTTATATTTTGTTTTACATTAATTATTAGTAAAACACTTTGTTTTTGAATTTTGGTCTATATAACTTTTTGGCCACAAATATTTTTAATATTTCTTAATAATCCCACAGTCAGGAATGTAATCTTTTAGCAAAGCACTACTACCATTGATCTAAATTTTCTACAAGTCTGAGCATACCATCGATCTAAATTTTCTACAAGTCCAAGCATACCATTGATCTAAGTTTTTTACAAGTCCAAGCATACCATTGATCTAAGTATTCTACAAGTCTGAGCATACCATCGATCTAAGTTTTCTACAAGTCCAAGCATACCATTGATCTAAGTATTCTACAAGTCTGAGCATACCATCGATCTAAGTTTTCTACAAGTCCAAGCATACCATTGATCTAAGTATTCTACAAGTCTGAGCATACCATCGATCTAAGTTTTCTACAAGTCCAAGCATACCATTGATCTAAGTTTTCTACAAGTCCAAGCATACCATTGATCTAAGCTTTCAACAAGTCTGAGCATACCATTGATCTAAGTATTCTACAAGTCAGAGCTTACCATTGATCTAAGTTTTCTACAAGTCCAAGCATACCATTGATCTAAGTATTCTACAAGTCTGAGCATACCATTGATCTAGGTTTTCTACAAGACAAAGCATACCATCGATCTAAGTTTTCTACAAGTCCAAGCATACCATTGATCTAAGTTTTCAACAAGTCTGAGCATACCATTGATCTAAGTTTTCAACAAGTCTGAGCATACCATTGATCTAGGTTTTCTACAAGACAAAGCATACCATCGATCTAAGTTTTCTACAAGTCCAAGCATACCATTGATCTAAGTTTTCAACAAGTCTGAGCATACCATTGATCTAAGTATTCTACAAGTCCAAGCATACCATTGATCTAAGTTTTCTACCAACCGAGTCCGAGCATATCATTGTAGATCTGAGTTTTCTACAAGTCCGAGCATACCATTGATCTAAGTATTCTACAAGTCCAAGCATACCATTGATCTAAGTATTCTACAAGTCCAAACATACCATTGAACTAAGCTTTCTACAAGTCCGAGCATATCATTGATCTGAGTTTTCTACAAGTCCGGGCATACCATCGATCTAAATTTTCTACAAGTCCAAGCATACCATTGATCTAAGTTTTCTACAAGTCCAAGCATACCATTGATCTAAGTATTCTACAAGTCTGAGCATACCATCAATCTAAGTTTTCTACAAGTCCAAGCATACCATTGATCTAAGTTTTCTACAAGTCCAAGCATACCATTGATCGAAGTATTCTACAAGTCAGAGCTTACCATTGATCTAGGTTTTCTACAAGTCTGAGCATACCATCGATCTAAATTTTCTACAAGTCCAAGCATACCATCGATCTAAGTTTTCAACAAGTCCAAGCATACCATTGATCTAAGTTTTCTACAAGTCCAAGCATACCATTGATCTAAATTTTCTACAAGTCCAAGCATACCATTGATCTAAGTTTTCTGCAAGTCCAAGCATACCATTGATCTAAGTTTTCTACAAGTCCAAGCATACCATTGATCTAAGTATTCTACAAGTCAGAGCTTACCATTGATCTAAGTTTTCTACAAGTCCAAGCATACCATTGATCTAAGTTTTCTACAAGTCCAAGCATACCATTGATCTAAGCTTTCAACAAGTCTGAGCATACCATTGATCTAAGTATTCTACACGTCCAAGCATACCATTGATCTAAGTTTTCTACACGTCCAAGCATACCATTGATCTAAGTATTCTACAATTCGAGCATACCATTGATCTATGTTTTCTACAAGACAAAGCATACCATCGATCTAAGTTTTCTACAAGTCCAAGCATACCATTGATCTAAGTTTTCAACAAGTCTGAGCATACCATTGATCTAAGTATTCTACAAGTCCAAGCATAACATTGATCTAAGTTTTCTACCAACCAAGTCCGAGCATATCATTAAAGATCTGAGTTTTCTACAAGTCCGAGCATACCATTGATCTAAGTATTCTACAAGTCCAAGCATACCATTGATCCAAGTTTTCTACCAACCAAGTCCGAGCATATCATTGTAGATCTGAGATTTCTACAAGTCCGAGCATACCATCGATCTAAATTTTCTACAAGTCCGAGCATACCCGATCTAAGTTTTCTACAAGTCTTAGCTTACCTTTGATCTAAGTATTCTACAAGTCCAAACATACCATTGATCTAAGTTTTCTACAAGTCCGAGCATATCATTGATCTGAGTTTTCTACAAGTCCGGGCATACCATCGATCTAAATTTTCTACAAGTCCAAGCATACCATCGATCTAAATTTTCTATAAGTCCAAGCATACCATTGATCTAAGTTTTCTAGCCTTGCATTGTTTTTTTGTTTCCTATATGTTTAAGTACTCTAGACTAACTGCCCATGCACTCCATCAATTTAAGGTTTCTAAGCACATATACTTCATACTAGATGTGATTTAACCTTTAAGGCCCTGCTCTGCTGCTATTCAAATTCTTTTGTGTGTATGCAACCCATGATTACAATAGGTAACAGTTAACAGCCATGTGTCACACTTTAGCATGCAAAACCACAGGTATTTCTTATAGAATTTTATATAAAATAGACTCTATTTTGACAGGCGTTGCTGTTCATAGTCAGGATTTTCATGCTTTTTCAGTGACAATTCAAGGTTAAAAGGTAGGACGGGAGCAGGGCTTTAAGTACACAGATGTGCAGACTGATCTTGGTCTGCACTGGTCAAAAAGGCAGAATCATTTTCCGCCAGCAGGCTAAACGTTAAGAACTCTACCTGTCTGAGCACTTCAATAATTCAAGTTTTCTACAGGTTAGAGAACTTCATTGCTTTTTGCCTTACTTGAATATAACTTTTATTTATATACAGTCAAACTCGCTTTATACAAACTCTTCGGAACCTGGGAAATGTGCTCGTATCAAACAAAATTTGTATTAACGAATGTATGACTCCCGGGTAATTTGCCCGTGCAAGTTGGGCAGTATCACTGGTATTGCCGTTGAATAGCCTCCATATTCCGTATGTATGTATCGAATGTAGGTGATAATCACTTCGACTAAATATCAGCACTGAAGAGATTCAAACTGTTAAAAGATCAAGCGTAGCAAAAAAAATGGCCACCGACTTCTAAAATTAGTTCGTATCAGGAAATGGAAACTTATAACATTTTAGTTCATTGGGACTTCAAAAATGTGTTCGTATCTCCCGAAAACTCGTATGAAGCGAGTTCGCTATTACTGAAATAATTTTACAAAGAAATAGAAGGGCTCAGCCGGGGAATCTGGATTTTGTTCGTTATAGCCGAAAATTCATATCGAGTGAGTTCGTATTAAGTGGGCTCGACTGTATGTTATAATGACAAATCCTGAAATGGTCATCTATAAACTTTCAGATATTTTACAGTATCAACCATTATGCATATTTAGAAAACTATAAAGGAAGCAATGGAGAGGAGGTTGGGAAGGGCATGAAAGAAAGAAAAATTTATCATAGGTTTTGTGCAGGACTTTGGTTGCCATTTATTAGTTGTAAAAATGTGAGTTCTGGTATAGTCACAAATTATGAATGGTAAGGTTAAATGTCAAAAGTTTATTTTTGTGAGGGATGTTTGAATATAATAAAAAAAAAATGCTGTCTGTCGAATAATGATTCTTAAATGAGTCTTAATACAAAAAGCATAATTATTATTCTAATCCATGCCTTAGTAAGAATTTTTATCTTTTTAAATTTTTTAAAAATATTTTGTGTAAGAGCAGTCGTATCTGATTACCCTTTAAGAACCATATCAACTTTCAGCATAAATGCATCTTGCAGAACACTATCTCACGTGCATGGTTGCCTCGTATAACATGTCTCAGTTGCATTGGTGCCTCTTAAATGTGTCTGATGTTTATAAGCAGTGTCTGGTAACACATGTATTAAAGACAAGATGCTTGGTAACAGATATAATCAGTCCAGCTATGAGAATGCACAATGTCATGTAACATTGAAGGGGTCAAAGTTGTTCATCAGGAAATGAACACCAAGCTTTTGAATTAAAAAGTTTATATACCAATTTTGTATTTATTTTTGTAATTTTACATGAACTATTTCCTTACGTAAACAGTTGATCAGAATATCTTGAGTATGTTCGGTTGAGGTTTTTTAAGCACATTGGGAGATACGTATATAGCATAGGTTCAGGGGGCTGGAGAGGGAAGTATGAAAATATACTCAGTACAAAAGAATAAATGTTTTGTGGCATGGCTTGCATTCAAGTTAATGACATTTTAAACTAATAATTTTAGAAACTGCAATGAATACCATTACCATGCGAGAATTATACAATTTGCAACTTTAGCAGAGTTCTTAAATCAGAAAGCTATACAAGGTGTTTTCTCTTAACAGTTTAAGTAAACAACTTTTATATACTCCTCTCTGAAAGAGCGGAGCATATTATGTGAACACCCGTGGCAGCAGGCCGCAGGTGGTCGGTATCCAAAGCATGTCCACTCTCAAAGTCGAACAGTTTTCATCTGATCTTCACCAAACTTGCTGACAATGTTTGTGGGCATGTTATCTTGGTCAAGTTTGATAACCAGCTAAATCGCCTGGGCACTCTTGGATTATGGCCCTTGTATTACTCAAAAACTGCAAATTTAGCCTTGTTCGCTCTCCAAGTCAAACAGTTTTCATCCAATCTTCACCAAACTTGCTGACAATGTTTGTGGGCATAATATCTTGGCAAAGTTTGATAACCAGCATAATTGCCCCAGGCACTCATGGGATTATGGCCTTTGAATTAGGCCAAGTTCAAGAATGGGCTTATTTTGTGACAGTCTAGCACTCTTGTTTTACTTAACAACTGAATTTAGTAAACAGCAATCTTGTATAGAAGTCTCATTTAAAATTTAGGTGTTTAAAGTGTTAAAAATAATTTTTGGTTTAATTTCATTAAATAAGATTTATGGCTGTGGTTCTATTGATACAAAGTGACAAGGTGAGCTTTTGTGATCACGCGGTGTCCGTCGTCCGTCCGTTCGTCCGTGCGTCCGTAAACTTTTGCTTGTGACCACTCTAGAGGTCACATTTTTCATGGGATCTTTATGAAAGTTGGTCAGAATGTTCATCTTGATGATATCTAGGTCAAGTTCGAAACTGGGTCACGTGCCTTCAAAAACTAGGTCAGTAGGTCTAAAAATAGAAAAACCTTGTGACCTCTCTAGAGGCCATATATTTCACAAGATCTTCATGAAAATTGGTCAGAATGTTCACCTTGATGATATCTAGGTCAAGTTTGAAACTTGGTTACGTGCCATCAAAAACTAGGTCATTAGGTCAAATAATAGAAAAACCTTGTGACCTCTCTTAAGGCCATATTTTTCATGGGATCTGTATGGAAGTTGGTCTGAATGTTCATCTTGATGATATCTAGGTCAAGTTTGAAACTGGGTCATGTGCTATCAAAATCTAGGTCAGTAGGTCTAAAAATAGAAAAACTTTCTGACCTCTCTAGAGGCCATATATTTCATGACATCTTCATGAAAATTGGTCAGAACGTTCACCTTGATGATATCTAGGTCAGGTTTAAAAGTGGGTCACGTGCCATCAAAAACTAGGTTAGTAGGTCAAATAATAGAAAAACCTTGTGACCTCTCTAGAGGCCATATTTTTCATGGGATCTGTATGAAAGTTAATGTGAATGTTCATCTTGATGATATCTAGGTCAAGTTCGAAAGTGGGTCACGTGCCATCAAAAACTAGGTGAGTAGGTCAAATAATAGAAAAACCTTGTGACCTCTCTAAAGGCCATATTTTTCATTGGATCTGTATGAAAATTGGTCTGAATGTTCATCTTGATGATATCTAGGTCAAGTTTGAAACAGGGTCATGTGCGGTCAAAAACTAGGTCAGTAGGTCTAAAAATAGAAAAACCTTGTGACCTCTCTAGAGGCCATACTTTAGAATGGATCTCCATAAAAATTGGTCAGAATGTTCACCTTGATGATATCTAGGTCAAGTTTGAAACTGGGTCACATGCCTTAAAAAACTAGGTCAGAAGGTCAAATAATAAAAAAACCTTGTGACTTCTCTAGAGGCCATACTTTTCATGGGATCTGTATGAAAGTTGGTCTGAATGTTCATCTTGATGTTATCTAGGTCAAGTTTGAAACTGGGTCAACTACGGTCAAAAACTAGGTCAGTAGGTCTAAAATTATTCAAATCTTTTGACCTCTCTAGAGGCCATATTTTTCAATGGATCTTCATGAAAATTGATCTGAATGTTCACCTTGATGATATCTAGATCATTTTCAAAACTGTTTCACGTGCGGTCAAAAACTAGGCCAGTAGGTATAAAAATAGAAAAACCTTGTGACCTCTCTAGAGGCCATATTTTTCATGAGATCTTCATGAAAATTAGTGAGAATGTTCACCTTGATGATATCTAGGTAAAGTTCAAAACAGGGTCATGTACCTTCGAAAACTAGGTCCATTGGTCAAATAATAGAAAAACCTTGTGACCTCTAGAGACCATATTTTTCAATGGATCTTCATGAAAATTGGTCAGAATTTTTATCTTGATAATATCTAGGTCAAGTTCAAAACTGGGTCACATGAGCTCAAAAACTAGGTCACTATGTCAAATAATAGAAAAAACGATGTCATACTCAAAACTGGGTCATGTGGGAAGAGGTGAGCGATTCAGGACCATCATGGTCCTCTTGTTTTTATATACCAAGGTGCTAGTGGCAACAGTTATTCAGGAAGATTCCTGTGAGGAAGTTGACAGCTACTTGTGAGAACATGTTTTACTTGTACAAGATTGAGGAATTTGAAGTGTTAACTGATTAGCCAGACATCTGCTACAGTTTTTAGAATGACTGCCCCTTATATTATCACTAAAAGACTGTCCGAAGGAGAAGGGAATGTTGGGTTTTCTTCCACCACTAAAAGCTAGAAAGTCACAATATAACTTAATTGTATTGCTGTTACATCAAACCAGTTTACATACTCAAGTGGTAAATTAAGCTCTGATACTGTAAGTGTATTAATATTAGCGGAGTACTAATTTTGTGCTATTAGTGGGATCATTCATGCGCTAATACATGTCTAGCGCTAATATTAGACTGAAATGAAAGGCTTTCCTGATAGAAAAGTAACATTTATAGTAATTATATTGCAACAGAATGTTCACAGAAAATACATATTTATTGTTTATTCTCCAGAAAGTCATGCGCTAATTCATGTCTAGCGCTAATATTAGACTGAAATGAAAGGCTTTCCTGATAGAAAAGTAACATTTATAGTAATTATATTGCAACAGAATGTTCACAGAAAAGACATATTTATTGTTTATTCTCCAGAAAGTTTTGAATAGAATGATTACATGTTTGAACATAAGTGCAAAAGTCATCTATTTTTGTAAATTAAGCTGCATTTTTTTTGTCTCCGCCATTGTCCGTAAACATCATGTATAACAGCTTCATAGTATATCGCCAGTTCGTCTGCTTTGAAAACCAAGTGTGAATTTGAAAAGAAACAATTATTACCATTCTGCACTGTATACATGTACACATTTACAGTATACAGATTAACACTTATGTAAATGAATGAAGATTTTATGTCATGCTGTATGATGGCAAAGTCCGGTAAGATATTGTACATGTAGAGAAATTAGCTTAATATTTCCAAAGATCGCATCAAATGAAGTGTAAAGAAAGTAAAATGGAGATAACATTTATTTAATACGAGATTTTTTCACAGTAAGAGAAGAAAGAAAACAGATCAACATGTATAATATATATAAAACACTTTTTATTAAAAGAAAACACTTAAATACAAATGCAAACTTTATTAAGTAATATTTTTTAAAGAAAAAATGTGTATATATAGTCCCGGGCAGAACTGTTTGATACAACGGTCACGTTTGGGCCATTCCGTATTTCATCGTAAAATCGTGTTTCAGATACTGCCAGTTGGTTATTTTAGCGCTGCTGATACTGCGCTAATACAAGTACTCGCTAATAAGTCGACACTACTTGATTTAAGGCGTTTGCGCTAAAATTTAGCTGCGCTAATATAAGTACACTTACAGTATATGGGAGATTAAGAAAGTGCCATAAACACTCCTGTCAAACATACATTTCAACAAAAATAATGCAAAGTCATTGCTTTATATGTCTAAAAGCATCCTTATATATATTATCACATTGGTTACATTAATGATTTTATTGAAATACAAAAATTGGCAATAATTTGCCAGCAGTTCTTTATTATTGAGCTGTTGGTTAATACAGTCTAACCTGTCTTAAGCAGACAGCCAAAGGAAGCAGACAATTTGGTCGCTTAAGCCAGGTGACCGCTGATCGGAGGTGCAGCCAGTATATGTATTTTTCAGACTTCTGACCAGTTTAGCCTTTAGGCCCATTTCTTTTTGGGTTTTCCAATATTATTTTACCAGGATACAGTGATGTGCATTTGCCTTCGTAATACAAATGGTCTTCTTAGCAATCTAAAACTCCGGCGTGTTTTTTTTACTGCACAAATTGTTACAGACAATTTTCCAACTTCAAAACAAGTTTGTTTACAATTTTCGCCATTTTGGTAAGGAAAGCTACTCTCCGCGCTTATTGTCTACGCTAAATCTAAGATTGCCGTTACGTTCCGTAAAAGATGGAGTGGTTTATATTTTTTTTCAAACACAATTAATTTCTTATAAATTTAATAGTATTTTGATGACAGAAGTATAAAAAAAATCACAAATATTATGCTACTAATTAGTTATCGAGTATTATCTGTAACGGAGGTCAAACTGTAAACAACATAATAATTGGTTTTGGAAGAAAAATGGCCGCTGAAAGGGGTCAAATACGGCGGTCGGGAGGCAATTTTGGTGGCCGCTGGCTGCGGACAGCAGGTAGCCACTAAATAAAGTGATAAAATAGAGGAAAATCTGTCGGGGGCTTCATAAAATGGCCGCTGAACGGAGGTGACCGTTAGTAGTAAGTACAGGTTAGACTGTATTATGTGATATTCACCAGAAGGCAATATTGACTGAGACGATTATCACATCATGTCCATTTACAGTTGCTCAAAAGTCAAAAAGAGTGCGGTGTGCCATAATGTAATATCATCTTTCTGACATCATTTTATGTGATGTTCATTATTAATTCTGATGAAGACTAAATTGATATTTTTTTTAGAGTAGAATCACATTGCAAATTGGTGAGTGTCTTCTTTTTTGACTAAACTAGACCCTATAGGATATACCACAGAGAAAACCTAAAAATATGATAGATATTTGGTGTGAAAGACTGATTGATGCAAATTAGTTTATGTACAGATTCTGTGAAATAATTTAATTTCGTCGGCATGAAATTTCGTGGTTTTGGCCAAAACGGCTGTTTCATGAGGACATAACTTCGTGGATTTTCAGTTTTTAAAAAAAAAATCATAATTTCCACAGGAATAGATCTAGTATATCCTTTTGTTCTAATATGGAAACCTACATGTGTCAAACAGCGCTTCCATGGTTACCGAATTTGCAATCTACGCCGCGGGAGATCAGCGAGTGGTCATGTGACAATAAACAACCGCGTTATCTAATGAAACTGAGAAATATTCAGTAAGAAAAGTCGGCGCCAATTAAAAAGTGTCAAAACCGTAGCACTTTGGATATAATCTTGCACAATTAGCATTCATAATCGAAACAAATATAATGTTCATCACATTGATAATTTGGTTGGATTTCAAACAAGAACTAGTTTTCATTTTGCAAATTAAAAAAAAAAACTGTTATAGATTTACCAATTTTATGGTGCTAAAAGTATGTTTTTGCACACGATTGATAAAATATTAATAGTTTAAAATCATGAAAAAAAAAGTTTCGTACATGCCTGTTGTTGAATGCGCGTCTGCATCTAAAATTAAAAGCTGTTGAACTTTTGCATGTGTTATTTTCTGCCAAGAAACATGTGAATTGGGTAATAATGCATCGGGCGCAAATCTAGCAATTAGCTTATAATATCTAATCGTTCCAAAGTAGTAGTAGTTTACTACATGTCAGAAAATATAAAGAGCAGAGCGGGGCAGAAAAAATCAAGTAACAGCTGCAGCATAGTGCGGTTGGCACGCGACGCTATGTCAAACTTCTATTTTTAGTATCTACTTTTACTTTGACAAGCAGGTCGTAAACAATCCTTGGGTAAATGTCTGAATGAAATAGTCAGTTTTGTTCCGACACATATCTATGTTGATCGTTGATGGAACCTCCATAAACTATACGAAAGCTGCAGGTCAGTACTGCCGCATGCAATCAACTACGGATCAGATCGGACGGCTATGGTGTCTTTTAGTACAATTTACATTATCATGGGCATAATTTATTCATTAGGACTTAATTTCGTGGTTGAGCTGAACCACGAAATTCACGAAAATTAATCCCCCACGAATAATAATGATTTCACAGTAATATAATTATGTTTTTTGTCTGATACATCAGCTTAGAACAGTTCTGCACCAACAGAATTTTCATGGAGAATGATTTTTAGCTCACCTGTCACATAGTGACAAGGTGAGCTTTTGTGATCACCCTTCCTCCGTTGTCAGTCCGTCCGTGCGTCAACAATTTCTTGTCTGCACGATAGTGGTTTCATTTATGATTTTATTTAAACCAAACTTGCACACAACTTGTATCACCATAAGATCTCAGTTCCTTTCTTGAACTGGCCAGATCCCATTATGGGTTCCAGAGTTATGGCCCTTGAAAGGGCCAAAATTAGCTATTTTGATCTTGTCTGCCCAATAGCAGCTTTATTTATGATTTGATTTTTACCAAACTGGCACACAACTTGTATCACCATAAGATCTTGGTTTCTTTCTTGAACTGGCCAGATTCCTTTATTGGTTCCAGAGTTATGGCCCCTGAAAGGGCCAAAATTAGGTATTTTGACCTTGTCTGCACAATAGCAGCTTCATTTATGATTTGATTTTAACCAACCTTGCACACAACTTGTATCACTATAAGATCTTGGTTCCTTTCTTGAACTGGCGAGATTCCATTATGGGTTCCAGAGTGATGGCCCCTGAAAGGGTCAGAATTAGCTATTTTGACCTTGTCTACACAATAGCTGCTACATTTATGATTTGAATTTAATCAAACTTGCACAAAACTTGTGTCACCATAAGATCTCGGTTCCTTTCTTGAACCGGCCAGATCCCTTAATGGGTTCTAGAGTTATGGCCTCTGAAAGGGCTAAAATTAGCTATTTTGACCTTGTCTGCACAATAGCAGCTTCGTTTATGATTTGATTTTAACCAAAGTTGCACACAATTTGTATCACCACAAGATCTTGGTTCCTTTCTTGAACTGGCCAGATTCCATCATGGGTTCCAGAGTTATGGCCCCTTAAAGGTCCATACATGCCATATCTCCCGCCGGGAGACTTTTTCTCCCATATTTTCAGTATATGTCCCAGTCTCCCGCTGGGACATGAAAACCTCCCGTAAAAAAATAAATACAGAAAAAAAGTCCTCTGTCGAAAAATCGTATCTCGGACCCAATGTAGACCTTAAGAAAATACTTGAAATTCAATATCGAGTAGCCCGGAAATACTCTTCAAACATAATTTTGATAGTTGTCTATAATCCCTAGCTTGTTTATTGAGAGATACATGCCTGAGGCATTAATTATCTTTCCACCTACTGTCACCATCTGCAAACAATTAACCATTTAATCTTACCCGTAGGCAATTGTAAACATGTGCATCCGAGATTTTAGACTGATTCAATAACATCAAAGTCGCTGATCCGTAGTTTTAAAAACAATATGTAAACCAGTCTTAAAATTACGTCATTTTACCGCCACCTGCCAAAGTGTACTTTAGTTTTCGCTGACCTAAATATTTATCGAGCCATCAGAAGATGAGACAGGTTAGTGGTAACACCAAGTTCATGCTTCTCAATTTAAATACTTGCACAACATGCAAAAAATCAACCACGATTTAACAAAAATTGGCGAGTTAATGTCAGACTACACAGAATTTCGGACAAACATGAATTCGGATAAGTGAAATTTTATGAAATATAAAATTGCAATTCATACTGCCCAAAGAATTGACTGCCATTCCTTTGTGATATTGTCATGTTGCAGTAATTAACGGGAGAAGAATTCCCAGTTTAAATACATGTAGTTTTAATCTAAATATGGACAATCCAGCAATAGAACAACTTTCATTTTTGTTTGAGTGCCCTTAAAAGACTGTTTTGACATGATATCTCTGCAGTCTTTTGAGTATTGTATGCTTAAATATGTCAAAAAGATCACTCTCTCCAGATGCAGAAGCATCAACACATAAAGCAAAAACAAAGTTCCTGTTTCAATCTTTCATATAATTCTGAATTTCCTTGGATTATTTTAAGTGCTGTAAGTAATAATCATGCATTCTGTACACAACTGTTGGCTCCACTCATCAATTCAATACAGAAAACTTGATGATTTTTTCATGAAAACGGCTATTTAGCGCCTAAAAATGAGCGAATAAAAGTCTCCCTTATTTTTACCCAAATCTCCCTTAAAAAAAGCTCTGTTGAGGCAAATCTCCCTTATTGACCGTCTGAAAATATGGCATGTATGAAGGTCCAAATTTGGCTATTTTGGCTTTTCCAGCCATATAGAGACTTCATTTATGGTTTTATTTGATACAAACTTCCAAAATATCTTCAACAACAATAAATCTTGGATTCCATGACAAATCAGATCCAATCGTAGGTTCCAGAGTTATTTTATATCTGATTACCTCCCCTGATTGTAATCAAAATGGATTTATATCAGTTAGTACTTATAGGACTTATTTGAAATTTCATTATTGTCATTAGTTGGACTGAGCCAATCAGGGTAGATAACTATGGACTGATTTTATGTCAAATTACCTCCCTTTATTTCAAATCAAAATGGGTATATCTCCGTAACTAATGAAGATACTGATCTGAAATTTCATTTATGTCAACAGATTTATTTGGCAGATCCTTCTTTTGTTCACTTACAATAGTTTTTTTTTTTAATAACTTCCCTTTTACATTACTATAAATAGCTCATTTTTAGTAACTGTTTTATTATTGGCAGTAGGAAAAAACCGAGACCACTTTTCTGTGGTACAACATGGATGGTACCTCCAATTTTTAGGTGTATTTTGACATATCTGTACCTTGTAAGAATTGTTTTTCCTTTTGGTTAAATTTCTTCCCTTTGTTGTTCCTGTCCTTTGGACTTAGATATTTTTTTCTGAGGACCTTCTTGTCCTCAAGTGCAGTGATAACAGGTGAGCGATATAGGGCCATCATGGCCCTCTTGTTGATTTTTTATCTCTATAAACCATGGGGGCCTCTGTGGCAGAGTGGTTAAGGTTGCTGACTTCAAATCACTTGCCCCTCAATGATGTGGGTTCAATCGGTCTCACTCAGGGTGTTTAATTCTTCATGTGAGGAAGCCATCTGGCTGGCTTATGGAAGGTCTGTGCTTCTACCCAGATACCCGCCTTTAATGAAATTGTTCAGAGTGGCACCTGGGGTCTTCCTCCACCATCAGACTGGACCTAAATTGTGTCTGCAACACAACAAAAACAAAACAAAAAAATAATCCAGAAAACACAATAAGATTATTATGTTGTTGTCTGCAGTGATCATTATCATTTCTGTTCATCAGTATATTTCACCAAAACATGTCTTGTCACGACAAATGATTACAAATTATAATAATAGGTGTCTACGTAAAAGAGATATTTTTATGCCCCCCTTTGAAAAAGGAGGGGTATATTGTTTTGCAGATGTCGGTCGGTCGGTCGGAATGTAGACCAATCCGTTTCCGGATGATAACTCAAGAACGCTTGGGCCTAGGATCATGAAAGTTGATAGGGAGGTTGGTCATCACCAGCAGATGACCCCTATTGATTTTGAGGTCTGTATGTCAAAGGTCAAGGTCACAGTGACCCTGAATAGTAAAACGGTTTCCGGATGATAACTCAAGAACACTTGGGCCTAGGATCATGAAAGTTGATAGGGAGGTTGGTAATGACCAGCAGATGACCCCTATTGATTTTGAGGTCAGTATGTTAAAGGTCAAGGTCACAGTGACCCTGAACAGTAAAACGGTTTCCGGATGAAAACTCAAGAATACTTGGGCCTAGGATTATGAAAGTTGATAGGGAGGTTGGTAATGACCAGCAGATGACCCCTATTGATTTTAAGGTCAGTATGTTAAAGGTCAAGGTCACAGTGACCCTGAACAGTAAAACGGTTTCCGGATGGTAACTCGAGAACGCTTAGGCCTAGGGTCACGAAAGTTGATAGGGAGGTTGGTAATGACCAGCAGATGACCCCTATTGATTTTGAGGTCAGTATGTCAAAGGTCAAGGTCACAGTGACCAGGAACAGTAAAATGGTTTCCAGGCAATAACTCAAGAACGCTTGGGCCTAGTGTCAGGAAAATTGAGTTAGGTTGGCCTAATCAGCAGATGACCCCTATTGATTTTGAGGTCATTAGGTCAAAGGTCAAGGTTACATTGGCCAGGAACAGTTAAATGGTTTCTGATCTTCTTGTCCAAAACCATAGGGCCTAAGGCTTTGATATTTGGTATGTAGCAAAATCTAGTGGTCCTCTACCAAGATTGTTAAGATTATTTCCCTGGGGTCAAATATGGCCCCACCCCTAGGGTCACATGGTTTATATAGACTTATATAGGAAAATACTTTGAAAAACCTCTTGTCCAAAACCACAGGGCCTAGGGCTTTGATATTTTGTATATGACATCATCTAGTGGTCCTCTACTAAGATTATTCAAATTTTTCCCCTAGGGTCAAATATGGCTCCGCCGTGGGGGTCACATGGTTTACATATACTTATATAGGGAAAAACTTTGAAAATCTTCTTGTCCAAACCACAAAGACTATGGCTTTGGTAATTTGTAATGTAGCATCATTTAGTAGTTCTCTACCAAGTTTGTTCAAGTTATCCCTCTCGGGTTAAATATGGCCCCACCCCAGAGGTCATATGGATCATATAGACTTATACAGGGAAAAACTTAGAATCTTCATGTCCATAACTTACATCATTCAAATTTGGACCACATGTATAGTTTTGAGTGGCAAGATGAACCTTGACATGAGTTGACCTTGATCTTGACCTAGTGACCTACTTTCACATTTCTGTACCTACAGCCTTCAGATTTGGATCACATGCATAGGTTAGTGTACTGAAAAAAACTTTGACCTTGTTATGGACCTAGTGACCTACTTTCACATTTTTGAAGATACAGGCTTCAAATTTGGACCACATGCATAGTTTTTTGTTCCAAAATAAAATTTGACCTTGATTTTGACCTAGTGACCTACTTTCACATTTCTCAAGCTACAGCCTTCAAATTTGAACCACAAGCATAGTTTTGTGTACTGAAATGAACTTTGATCTTGAGATTGACCTAGTGACCTACTTTCACATTTCTGAAGGTACAGGCTTCAAATTGGACCACTTGCATAGTTTTGTGTTCGGAAATGGAATTTGTGTTTACAGTGAGCATATAATTTCTGTTCCTTGTGCAATTACTGAATGCATCAAGGGGGGCATTTCGTGTTCGACGAGCTCTTGTTGATTCATAGCTTTTACATACATTATTAGTCTTCATCATGGTATATTTAAGTATAGTAGTGTTACTCTGTAGTCTAGTGTGATTGTAGTGATCCTTTTCTAGTTTGTTTGTATTTGGGTGTTTTCAGAGAGGTGGGCCCACCAAACTTGTCATTCATTGTCTCTAGTGAGGTTGTATAGGCATAAGTTGTGTTTCAGTGGCGTGTATTGTATTCCTGTGTAGCTCTCTAACTGGGAGTCAAACAGTAGATTGGCCATGATGAAGACTAGTAGTGTCATAATTGAAATTTAGGCAACAAAATACTTGATTGTACATTGCAATGACTGTGTCATACAGAATTGGAATTTCAATAGAGACCCAGAAATTCCAATTCAGTAGTCATAGGTCATGCAAACTAGAATTTTATGGGTCTCAAAATTGTAGTCTGTATGGCAAAAGACTAATTTGTAACAGTTTCTTGCAGTTGTAATAAGAAAATTGTGAACATAATGCCTACTGATATGAGTTAAAATGAGACACGTTTAGTGGTCAAACTTTGAACAACTTGATGTTCCTACAAAAGCACAAGTAAACATCCATGGTTTGTTTAATATTTGATTTTTGATGAAATAAGAAGAATAGAAATGTAAAAATATCATTGCAGATTCAACATCAGACAGATCTATTTGAAATCTTTTATTCTGATTGCTTATGTGGCAAAGAAACTGCATAGATTAAACTAATATATTAGACTGTTCTTAAATTTAGTGAATTTTTATGCCCCTGAAGGGAGGCATATTAGTTTTCAACTGTCCGTCTGTTCGTTCGTTAGTTCATTCATTCGACACAACGTTAACTTTTTGCATGAAGGAAATTTACTCGCGAACCACTGCACCCAGGACCTTCAAACTTCACATGCTGATAGTACTTATTTTATAATACACGACCCCTATTGACTTTGGGGTCACAAGGTCAAGGTCACCAGGTAAAAGGTCAAGGCGCTGCGGGGGCATTTGTCACCATTAGTGACAGCTCTTGTTTAAATATGAAAATAGTTGATAAATTAAGAAATGAAATGATTTTTTTCGGTGTTCATGCAAATGAACGACAAAATAGGATCGGCAAAGCGATTCATGTTTAATTTGCCGATCCTATTCTGTCGTTCATTTCGCATGAACACCGAAAAAAATAGTTTTATTTCTTATATTTACATTATATTTCCTTTCCATTTGTAAACAAGATGATATTATAAATTGCACATATTTTGTGGCATTTAACATTAAAATCAGCTTCCCGGCCATTCTGTTCCCCAGATGGAACAGCTGTGATGTCATCTAAGGAACGTTCTTAGCTGACGTCATCAAATAGCGGTCCGTTTTCACTAAGCAGTGATGACGTAACTTTCGCGCCTTTCCATTAAATTTTGCTGTCCATACGAAATAAACGTCAAAATTTGCAATTGAAAAGAATAGGGCAAATGTAAATATAACGTTAGGAATTTTACACCAAGACGCCTTTGATTGATAGAAATTTGTTTCATTTCATTGTCATAACATGACCTTAGAAGTCTTTTCCTTCAAAATTTGAAGAGTTCTTTTCTGTAAGGAAAGCTAGGAAAAGAGAAATTATTTAGAAAATGAACTGGTTTACTTGATATATTTTCAAAGACTGGTGATAATGTAGCAATTTCAAATCAGAAGCAATTTACTCTGTCAGTTTTTAGCTCACCTGTCACAAAGTGACAAGGTGAGCTTTTGTGATCACGCGGTGTCCGTCGTCCGTCGTCCGTCCGTGCGTGCGTGCGTCAGTCCGTAAACTTTTGCTTGTGACCACTCTAGAGGTCACATTTTTCTGGGATCTTTATGAAAGTTGGTCAGAATGTCACCTTGATGATATCTAGGTCAAGTTCGAAACTGGGTCACGTTTCCATCAAAAACTAGGTCAGAAGGTCTAAAAATAGAAAAACCTTGTGACCTCTCTAGAGGGGCCCAAAAATTTCATAAGATCTTCATGAAAATTGGTCAGAATGTTCAACCTTGATGATATCTAGGTCAAGTTCGAAACTGGGTCACGTGCCATCAAAAACTAGGTCAGTAGGTCAAAAAATAGAAAAACCTTGTGACCTCTCTAAAGGCCATATTTTTCATGGGATCTGTATGAAAGTTGGTCTGAATGTTCATCTTGATGATATCTAGGTCAAGTTCGAAACTGGGTCACGTGCGGTCAAAAACTAGGTCAGTAGGTCTAAAAATAGAAAAACCTTGTGACCTCTCTAGAGGCCATATATTTCATGAGATCTTCATGAAAATTTGTCAGAATGTTCACCTTGATGATATCTAGGTCAAGTTCGAAAGTGGGTCACGTGCCATCAAAAACTAGGTCAGTAGGTCAAATAATAGAAAAAAAGTTGTGACCTCTCTAGAGACCATATATTTCATTAGATCTTCATGAAAATTTGTCAGAATGTTTACCTTGATGATATCTAGGTCAAGTTCGAAAGTGGGGCACGTGCCTTCAAAAACTAGGTCAGTAGGTCAAAAAATAGAAAAACCTTGTGACCTCTCTAAAGGCCATATTTTTCATGGGATCTGTATGAAAGTTGGTCTGAATGTTCATCTTGATGATATCTAGGTCAAGTTCGAAACTGGGTCACGTGCCTTCAAAAACTAGGTCAGTAGGTCAAATAATAGAAAAACCTTGTGACCTCTCTAAAGGCCATATTTTTCATGGATCTGTATGAAAGTTGGTCTGAATGTTCACCTTGATGATGTCTAGGTCAAGTTCGAAACAGGGTCATGTGCGGTCAAAAATTAGGTCAGTAGGTCTAAAAAAAGAAAAACCTTGAGACCTCTCTAGAGGCCATTCTTGTGAATGGATCTCCATAAAAATTGGTCAGAATTTTCATCTTGATGATATCTAGGTCAAGTTTGAAAGTGGGTCACGTGTATCAAAAAGTAGTCAGTAGGTCAAAAAATGAAAAAATGTTGTGACCTCTCTAGAGGCCATATTTTTCATGGGAATCTGTATGAAAATTGGTCTGAATGTTTATTCTTGATGATATATAGGTCAAGTTTGAAACTGGATCAACTGCGATCAAAAAATAGGTCATAGGTCTTGAAATAGAAAAACCTTGTGACCTCTCTAGAGGCCATATTTTTCATG
>NW_026462718.1:0-22500 GCF_021730395.1 Mercenaria mercenaria | reverse complement strand
AAAACCCCCCCCACCCCCCCCCCCCCCCCCCCCCCAAAAAAAAAAAAAAAAACCCCCCCCCCCCCCCCCCAAAAAAAAAAAAAACCCCCCCCCCCCCCCCCCAACCCCCCAAAAAACCCAAAACCCCCCCCCCCCCCAACCCCCCCCCCCCCCCCCCCAAAAAAAAACCCCCAAACCCCACCCCCCAAAAACCCCCCCCCCCCCCCCCCAAAAAACCCCCCCCAAAAAAAACCCTTTAAAACCCCCCCCCCCCCAAAAAACCCCCCCCCCCAAAAACCCCCCCCCAAAAAAAACCCCCCCCCCCCCCCCAAAAAACCCCCCCCCAAAAAATTTTTTTTGGGGTTTAAAAACCCCCCCCCCCCCAAACACCCCCCCCCCCCCCCAAAAAATTTAAAAAAAATTTTTAAAAAACCCCCCCCCCGGGCCCCCCCCCCCCCCAAAAAAAAAAAACCCCCCCAAAAAACCCCTTTTTCCCCCCCCCCCAAAAACCCCCACCCCCCCCCCCCCCCCCCAAAAAAAAACCAAAAAAAAAAATAACCCCCCCCCCCCCCAACCCCCCCCCCCCCCAAAACCCCCCCCAAAAAAAAACCCCCCCCCCCCCCCCCAAAAACAAAAAAAAAAAAAAAAAAACAAAAAACCCCCCCCAAATCCCCCCAAAAAAAAAATTTTTCCCCCCCCCAAAACCCCCCCCAAAACCCCCCCCCCCGCCCCCAAAACCCCCCCCCCCAAAAAAAACCCCCCAAAAAAAACCCCCCCCCCCAAAAAAAAAAAAACCCCCCCAAAAATTTTTTCCCCCCCCCCCCCCCCCCCCCCCCCCCCCCAAAACCCCCCCCCCCAAAAACCCCCCCCCCCCAAAACCCCCCCCCAAAATTTTAAACCAAAAAAAAAAAAAAAAAAAACCCCCCCCCAAAAAAAACCCCAAACCCCCCCAAAAAAAAGGAAAAATTTTCCCAAACAAAAAAAACCGAAAAAAGGGGGGGGTTTTTTAAAACCTTTTTTAAAAAAAAAAACCCCCCCCCAAAAAAAACCCCCCCAAAAAAGGGAAAATTTCCCCCAAAAAAAAAGGGAAAAAAAAAAATTTTTAAAGAAAAAAAAAAAACCCAATAAAAAACCCCCCCCAAAAAAAAAAAAAAAAAAAAAAAAAAAAAAAAATTTTAAAAAAAACCCCCCCCCCCCAAAAAAAAACCCCCAAATAAAAAAAAAAAAAATTTTTTAAAATTTCAAAAAAAAACCCCTTTTTCCCCCCAAAAAAAAAAATAAAAAACCCCAAATTTTTTTTAAAAATTTTTTTTTTTAAATTTGGTTTTTTTTTTTTTTGGGTTTAAAAAAAAATTTTTCCCCTTTTGGGAAATTTTTTTGGGGTTTCCTTTTAATTAAAAAACCCCGGGTTTTTTTTAAAAAAAATTTTTTTAAAAAATTTAAAAAAAGGAAAAAAACAAAAAAAAAAAAAAAAAAAATTTTTTTTTGGGGAAAAAAAAAAAAAATTTTTTTTTTTTTTTTTTTTAAAAAATTTTGGGGAATGGGTTTGGGTTTTTTTTTCCCAAAAAACCCCTTTTTAAAAAAATTTAAAAAAAAATTTTTTTTTTAAAAAAAAAAAAAAAAAAAAAAAAATTTTTTTTAAAAAAAAAAATTTTTTTTTAAAAAATTTTTTAAAATTTTTTTTTAAAAAGGGGCAAAAAAAATTTTTTTTAAAAAAAAAAAAAAAAAAATTTAAATTTCCCCTTTTTTCCCCCCAAAAAAAATTTTTCCCCTTTAATTTGAGTACATTTTTCAATTTATATACATGGGGTAAAAGAAAGTACGTTCACGTAACCCTAGCAATGAAAAAATACCTGAAACTTTTAAAAAATAATTCAAAAGATCAAAAAAAACTTTAATAAGAAGATATTGAAATTTCCTATTAAATTGTCCAAAAAACCCCGCTTCCAACCAAAAGAAGACATTTTAAATTTCGAGACCCCCGGCGGCTTTAAAAATTTTTTTCAAACGCCCAAAAAAGACAAACATTTGTTCCCCCCCTGCCCTTGAGAAAAATTTTTTAATAAAAATCTGCAAACCCTCGGGAAAAAAGGTATCAACAAACCCGGGGTTTGTTTTTGGGCCAAAAAATTTTTGGGAAAGGAACCCCCCTACTCAGCTACCCGTTTTTCCTCTTTTAAATTTTTCGGTCCCAAACTTTCCCCTTTTTCCAACCCAACCGAAACCAGGGAAAAAAAATTAAAAACAAAATAAAATTATTCCTGCCGAAAAATCCTTCGCGGCAATAATTTCTTGGGTTTTTAAATCATAAGGGCCCGGATTTTTCCCCCCTTTTAAAAGACCCACAAAAAGGTGGGTTGAGCTAGCAAGGAACGCCGTGCCAAAAAGGAAAAATTTTAAAAACCATCCCGGTTTAACCCGAAGTTCAAAACAACCTTTCCCTTTTGTTTTTAAATTCTTTTTTCCCCCTAAAAAAACTTTAAACTTTCAAAGAAGCAGAAACTGCATCTCAAAAAAAAATTTTTAAAGCCCTCAATTTTTTTCATACTAATTTAAATAAATGTTTTCTTTTATCTTTTTTTAAATGCAACACCCTTTAAAGAGTATTACGTGCATCTGCGCCCGGACAAGAATTTTAAAGAAAATGGACAAAGAATAAAATAAATACACCCAAATTTTTTGCAAGCAAGAAACAGTTGAAGTGTTAAAAACAAGAAGGGGTTTTCAGATAAAAGCAGTTTGAAAAAAAAAGGGCAAAAATTTTAAGTATTGTGTGCCCAAATTTGGGGTTTTTCCCCCGCCAAACGTTTAGGGGTTTGGGGGGTTTTCCCCAAAATGTACGGAAGGGAAACCCAAAACCCCTAAGTGCCTTTAAAAAAAAGAAACTTAAAAGTAATAAAAAGGGATGAGGGTTTTAAAGGGATAGGGGAGGGATGCAATGTCTTTTAGATGGGATTGGGGGGGGACGGCTGACAAAGGGAGGGAATGGGTACACAACCAAACCACCTTTTGCCAAAAAATAACCACAGTAGAAGTTTGCAGGAAGAACCAAATTTTTAAAATTTTTACCAAGCAGGTTTTGTTTTTCCTCCCTTTTCTAAAACTAAAGAAAACATTTGAAAAAACTGAATTTTAAGGCAGTGCCATAGTGTAAAATTTTAAAACATATTAAAAAAGTAAGTGCACTTCCACATTTCTGAAAAGTACCCTGCAAAGGAATTTTAAAATAGTAATCCAAAAAATTAATTTTTGTAGGCCCTTTTTTAAAACCCCCCCATTAAACCCCAGTAGTCAAAAGGAAGGGCAGGCAAAAACCCCAAAAAGAGTGCCGCAAACCCAAAAAAATACATAAAAATTTTCACAAAAAAAATTTCAAAGAAATGCCCCCAGGATGCATGGCGTTTTAAAAAGGACTTTAAAAATAAATAACCTTTAAATGTTTAATTTTATCTGAAATAAATACCCCGTAGACTATTGCGGGAAAAAAAAACTATAAATCCCCTGCCCCCGTGAAATTATACCAAAAACCACACAAAGGACATAAATACCATAGTGTAGCAACCGTTTTACATAAAAACTACCGCAGCATAAGAATGTAGTATATTTTTGCTAATTCCTTCTATTTTCAATTGCGAAAATATACAATTTTTACCCAAATACTGCATTATACGCTATGGAAATGAGCACCCCCATTTTTCTGGTACGTATTAGTCGTCTGCGGTAGCCCGCCTGCAAAACAGTAGCGGTAATGGAGAACCCCAAAAATATAGTCTGCATTTGGCGTCTCAGGTAGTGCGTCGGTGTACGATAGCGGTAGTCGAAAGGTTATACCATAACTGGTCTTTCAGATATATGAATTAGCTGGGACTTGTAGCCAAATGTATTGCGCTAACTCAACTTAATTGTATTTTTTTTTTAAATATATGCTAGTATTTTCTCACTGAAGTTTTTATACATACTTGTTTTTTCAGATTGGACTTAGTCCAAAGGTTTTCAATGATAGCAAGCTTGATGTTTGAGAAATTGAATGTGTTAGAAGTTGTAGCCTAATATTTAGACTTACTGCTTCAAAATATATATGTGCTAGGCTTTGATGCTTAAAGCCAAAATTATTGGAGCAACTACTTTACTGGTAATCCAAGAGAGAGAAAGAGAATAGCTGGTCCTTACAACCCAAAGATTTACAATAATTGAAACCTGTTCTTTTAAATGCAAGAGTGTACTTTTGTGCATCACATACTTGTACTTCAAAAATGTTCAGTGCCAGGACATTAGTCTGAGGTTTTTAGTAACAGCAAATATGATATTTTAGAAATGGAAATTTGCTAGGACCCAAAAGCTTATCATAATACTGCTGTATGCAGGTATGGTTTTTCAAACATAGCAATTTGATTGGACTTGTGACCCAAAGTGTTACAATAACTACAAACATTAGCTAAGACTTGCAGCTCAACTTTTTAAAATGAATTGTTTCATAAATAAAAATTTGCTGGACTTTTTGACAAAAGTTTTACAATAATTTGTGCATACCGTATTTTCCTGAATTAAGGCCCCCCCCCCCCCCTCTAATTAATGCCCCCGCCCCCCCCCCCCCCCCCCCCCCCCCCACCCCCACCCCCACCCCCACCCCACCCGTTTTGGAGGGGAAAAAAGTCAACAAGAACGAAAAAAAAATCACCTACCTCATTTTTATAAGTCCACATAATAAGTAGTTTACAGTAAGTATCCAATGTATTAAGAATTAAACACAGTTTTAAACAGTCCATGTACCGTAAATCCAAAACGTTTATACTAAGTATGGTACGTATCCAATCATCAAATAGAAAATTAAACGGTAAATCCATTTTTGATTTGTTTTTGCACCACCTGCACACAAGCTTCCTGAGGACTTTAAACAAATTTGCGGCAAAGTGTTAACCTTTTCTTCGGCAGTTTTAATAACTTTTAATTTAAAAGCTGACACATAAGCAGCGTGTCAAACCACTGACATTGTGTATTGCTACCCGCATGTACTGAGGGAAATATTATCGGAATACACAGCTGTTTGAGTATGATGACGTAATGTGTAATGTCGCGAGCGTGTCACGGAATACATGAGGTACCGTATTTAAATGCATAATTTTAAGACACACTGCATTTAATTGGATGCCAAATAATTACGTTTTGGGGGAATTAAACAACACAGAAACACTTTACAGTTGGTTTGAACAATGTTTTTAAGTTCTGTAAAAATTTTCATTTTTTATTTTTTTACCTCAAATGAACGCACCCTCTTTGGAAAATGTAACACCTCCGGGGGCGTTTATTTGGGAAAATACGGTAGCTCATATTTTAGAAACTCGCTAGCTCTGAACTAATTATTTTGCAATAACTGAAGGGGTAGAATGATGTCACTGTGGAAGGATTGTCTGGTAAGTAGGCTTAAGTTTTACAAAAACTGCATACTCCAACTTACCAGTTAAAATTCTTAGGACCGGCAGCCTTAAAATTTACAATACCTGAAAATCTGATATGTCAGAAGTAAAAGTGTGCTCAGACCTGTGACCCAACATCTTACAAGAAATGTATACATAGAATTTCAAAAGCAGAAAGTGTATAATGTGCTAGGACTTGAAGCCCACTCAAAACCTATTTCAGAAAAAGTTTTATGTAGACCAAAGTTTTACACTAACTTTGCATCCCAGTGCTGAGACTTGTAGTTTGAAGTTCAGAAATACAAATTTGCTAGGTTTTATTGCAGTTAATTTTACAAAAGAAAGCTATTCAGAAAATACAATTTAAAATAAACGAGCCGTGCCATGTGAAAACCAACATGGTGCATTTGCGACCAGCATGGATCCAGACCAACCTGCTCAGCCACGCAGTCTGGTCAGGATCTATGCTGTTCGCTTTCAAAACCTATTGCAATTCGAGAAACCGTTAGCGAACAGCATGGATCCTGGCCAGACAGCCCAGATGCGCAGGTTGGTCGGGATCCATGCTGGTTGCAAACGCGTTATGTTGATTTTCTCATAGCCTGGCTTAAATGTAGTCTGAAGTGTCAGTTAAGGTGTACCGTGATGTTTCAGAAGGAGAAACTTGCAAGGACTTAGAACTTTTAGCTCAGAGTTGTACAATTTTCGTATAAAGAGTATTTCAAAAAACGAGTTGAGTTCGGACTGAAGCCCAAAAGTTAAAAATAATTCTTCCCCGGTATTTTAGAACGGGACATGTGGTAGAACTTTTTTCCCAGAAATTTTGTAATTTATGCATAGTTGATATTATTGCATATCTAGTTCTTCAGAAGTAGAATTGTTCAAAGACTTTAGCCAAAAATTAAACTGTGCTTGATATTTAAAAAAAAAATGACATTTAGAAAAACAACAACAAAAGAAAGCTTTACAATAATGCTCCAGACAGTACAATTATGAAATTGAGATATGTTGGGATGTTTAGTGCAAATATTAAGTGACTTCTTATCTTAGTTTACAAACAAAATGTGCAAAGACTTGTAGCCCAACATTTTACAATAACTGTTCTCACTTTTGTACATAAGAAATAGAAATTTGCTAGGACTTGTAACCTAACTGTCCGACTGTTCCTACTTGGTCTTTAAAAGTAAAAATTGTTTGCATGTATAGCACAGAGTTTTACAATAACTTCAGATCTGCTATTTCAGAAAAAAGCTATGTGCTAGGACTTGAAGCTCTGAACTTTTACAATAATTGCATAACTAGTACTTCAAAAGGAAAAAACTTGCTGGACCATTTGCCCCAAATTTTAAAATAATTGCATACATAATGTCTTGTAAAAAGAAATTTACTAGGACTTGTAGCCCAAATGTTTTACAATACCTGGTATTTCAATACTAGAAATGTGGTAGGGCTTTAAGATTATTGCTTTACAATTATTGAGAAGTTGGTATTTTTTTAGGAGAAATGTGCTACTAAGGACTTGAAGGTCAAAGTTTTACAATAACTGTACTCCTTGTATTTCAAAATAGAAATTTACTATGACTTTAAATATAACTGCAAACCTGATGTAAAAAAGTGCTCAGACTTGTAGTAAAAGGTTTTAAACTTGTATTTTAATAATATAATTATGTCCCCCCCCCCCCCCCCCCCCCCCCCCCTGGGGGAGACATATTGTTTTTGCCCTGTCCGTCCATCCATTAGTCCGTCCATATGTCACACTTCATTTCCGAGCAATAACTGGAGAACCATTTGACCTAGAACCTTCAAACTTCATAGGTTGGTAGGGCTTATGGAGGAGACAACCTGTATTGTTTTTGGGGTCCTTCCGTTAAAGGTCAAGGTCACAGGGGCCTGAACATAGAAAACCATTTCCGATCAATAACTCGAGAACGACTTGACCCAGAGTGTTGAAACTTCATAGAATGATTGATCATGCAAAGTAGATGACCCCTATTGATTTTGGGGTCACTCCGTTGAAGGTCAAGGTCACAGGGGCCTGAACATGGAAAACCATTTCTGATCAATAACTTGAAAACGACTTGACCCAGAATGTTGAAACTATAGGATGATTGGTCATGCAGAGTAGATGACCCCTATTGATTTTGGGGTCACTTTGTTGAAGGTCAAAGTCACAGGGGCCTGAACATTGAAAACTATTTCTGGTCAGTAACTTGAGAACCACTTGACCCAGAATGTTGAAACTTAATAGGATGATTGATCATGCAGAGTAGATGACCCCTATCGATATTGGGGTCACTCTGTTAAAGGTCAAGGTCACAGGGGCCTGAACACTGAAAACCGTTTCCAATCAATAACTTGAGAACCTCTCGACCCAGAATGTTGAAACTTCATAGGATGATTGTTCCTGCAGAGTAAATGACCCCTATTTGTTTTTGGGGTCACTGCATTAAAGGTCAAGGTCACAGGGGCCTGAACATTGATAACCATTTCCGATCAATAACTTGAGAACCTCTTAACCCAGAATGTTGAAACTTCATAGGATGATTGAACATGCAGAGTAGATGACCCCTATCGATTTTGGGGTCACTCTGTTAAAGGTCAAGGTCACAGGAGCCTGAACATGGAAAACAATTTCCGATCAATAACTTGAGAACCACTTGACCCAGAATGTTGAAACTTCATAGGATGATTGAACATGCAGAGTAGATGACTCCTATATATTTTGGGGTCACTTGATCAAAGGTCAAGGTCACAGGAGCCTGAACAGTGACTTGAGAACCACTAAGCCAAGAGTGTTGAAACTTAGCGGGATGACTGGACATGCAAGTAGATGATCCCTATTGCAGCCAACCATCAGTGTCTCTTTGACTTTCGCTCCTGACTCCTATTGACTTCTTGCCTATAGGACTTTGCATTGGGGGAGACATGCGCTTTTTTACAAAAGCAATTTCTAGTTTTGCTTAATTTTACAGTAGCAGCATAGGTGATACTTCAGAAATTTAAATGTGCTTTGACATGAAGCCCAAGATTTTACAGTAATTGTGCATACCTAGTATTTCTGAAACAGAGCTAAGAGTGTTTTGACAAAAGTTATACTATGACTGCATAAACAGTATTTCAGAAAGGTAGAACTTGAAGACTTACGTTTTGCAATAAATGCATTCCCTGTATGTAAAAAACATAAACATGGTTGGATTTGTAAACAAAAGTTATACAATGCTACATACCGGGTACCTGATTTTTTTAGAAATCTGGGATTTGTAGTAGATAGTTTTACAGTAACTACACTCCTGGTATTTCAAAAATAGAAAATTGCTAGGACTTGAAGCTCAAAGAATTGCTGAAAAAATAAATCTGGTATTTCAGAAATAGAAAAAAGCTTGGACTGACAGCCAAAGTCCTACACAAACTGCATATCTGCATGACTTTTGAAGAAAAAAATAATATTTTAGGTCTTTATCCCATGCCTACCTGATCCTTCGTAAACAGACATGTGCTTGGACTTACGCCAGAAGTTTTACAATAATTGTGAATACCTTATGTTTCAGAAATAAAAATGTGCACGGACTTGTAGTAAAATGTTTTGCAGTAACAGGGCAGTGCAAAGTCAGGGCTGAAAAGAAGTTTAAAGTAAATTTGATATTTTAGCTATTTGCAAGTACTTAGAGCCTAAAGTTTTAAAAATGTGGTAGGACTTCAATATTTCCAAAAATAGAAATTTGTCAGGAATTGTAGTGCAATAGAAACTTGCTAGGCCTTAATACCCCAGTTACACATACGGCGCAGATAACTACGTCAAGCCACGGATAGAAACATAGTTATCCGTATTGACCCGTACGGATTGATACGGATTACTACTTTAAGGTACGGATCCATACGGATTACTACGTTTCTATCCGTGGCTAGATGTAGCTATCCGCGCCATATGTGTGACTGGGGTAGTGACTGCATACTGCAATGGCCAAGAACTTGTAGCCCAAAGTTTTACATAACTGCATTATTGGTGGTTCATAAATCAAACTTAGATGGTTTAGACCTGAATCCCAAATTCATTCATTCAGAAATAGAAATGTGCAAGGACTTTCAGCCCATTTTTGGCTGCATGATTTGTAATTTGAAAATTAAAAAAGTGCTAGGACTTGTGGCCCAAAGATTTTTCTAATCTTCATATCTAGTGTTTCAGAGGTGGACTTGTAACCCAGTTATACAATAACTGCATTATTGGCATTTCCAAAAAAATAAAAATTGGCTAGGACCTCAAGCACAAAATTAACCTGGTAATTCAGTGCATCAGCATAAATTTAAATATTTTTTCATAGAGTCTCACATAAAATTACATTGAGTAGGTTTCTGTGCCAAGATCTGAAAGCATGAAGAACTGTTGCATATATCACGGTGAGTCTTGGGATTTTCAATTTCTACACGACAAAATGGTGCTTTTTTTAAGCCAGGTATGGCTGGGGGCTAGGATGTAATTCCTGAAATTTTTTGAAACTTTGTATATTTAAGCCATTTTCAGACAAAACAGGTTGATAAGTACACACTTAGCAACCTGGATAAATGGAATGCAGGTAGAGAAGGGATTTTGGGTCTTCCCCTCAAGAACTTCTGAAATTTTGCAAAGCAATGGTGCCTCGTAAGTCATTTTAAACAAAAAAGTGCTCATTGAACTGACTGATTTATGTGCAATAGTTTTTTGTTTGTTTTGGGTTTAACGCTGTTTTTCAACAGTATTTCAGTCATGTAACGGTGGGCAGTTAACCTAACCAGTGTACCTGGATTCTGTACCAGTACAAACCTGTTCTCCGCAAGTAACTGCCAACTTCCCCACATGAATCAGAGGTGGAGGACTAATGATTTCAGACACAATGTCGTTTATCAAATAGTCACGGAGAACATACGCCCCGCCCAAGGATCGAACTCACGACCCCGCGATCCGTAGACCAACGCTCTTACCTACTGAGATGTGCAATAGTACCATACCGAGAGAGAGTATAGACATCAGGAATATAAGTGAGAGTTACTGTTGACCCTGCGACCATACAACAAATACAGCCCGCTTTAAGCCTGTAAGTTAGTTGAAAAAATAGGCTACTTTAGGTATCATTTTCATATAAATAGAGGGATGTTCAATAAATATGTAGACTGGTTCCACATAAGTTACCATTATGTGCAATTAAGTTCAACTGATAGAGCTACCTTTTCACTAGCAGCTACAATTGTTATGATAGTGGGGTCCCATATTTGTGTATGAAAAGAATTGGAATCATTGTCTTACTGCTGCATGGTTGTAAGAGGTGACTAGTAGGGCTTGAACTTGATTTTTCTGCATCTCTGTGATTCCAGCAGGTATAATATCAATACCTCATTATTCTATTTCAATCTAAATGAGATGGAAAACCAAAATAAGTAGTCCAGTTTAGTGCCATGTAACCCAGACTGTGTTGGTGAGCCATAAAAGCCAAATCAACAAATCATATTAGTGTGATGTCACACTACAAAAATAAGAGGCTATTTAATAACCATAGTAACGGGGATGTAGGCCCACATCTTAAATGTTAAATTGTGCATATTTTCAAATGAAATAACATAAATATCAGTTGTATAGAAATTACCTTAGCTCAGCAAATCTATTTTATAACATGTTAGTGATGAACAGTATCATTTTAATGTGTACATGAAAAAGATGTCTTGAACACATGAAGAATTGCTGTTATTTCATCGCATGAAAATTTGAGAAGAAAAAGTCAAACTTGTCTAAGTTACTAAGATATAGCTCTTGCGTTCATACATAAATAAGTCATAATGCCTTGATGTGTTGCAGTAATGCCATCAAAATGATTTCAGATTTTCTGTTTTTGATATGCCTCAGTCAGTGAGTGTTGCTAAATTTGGGTTTGGTTTGGTTTTGCATATTTATCAGTTATGACTGGCCTAGTTCTTATTCAATATTCACAACATCTAGTCACAAGGTTTATGGGCATAATATATCTGCCAGATTTAATAACCATCTGGGTAACTCCAGAGGCTCTGGAGTTATGGGCCTTGCATGTCAAAGAATTGTGAAAATTGACAGTGTCCGCCCTCTGACTTAGTATAATGTAACTTGGACATACTGTTTGTAGGTGTAATGTCCTTGCCAAGTTGGATAACCAGCTGGATCCTGCAGGTCTCGTTGGACTTATGGCAGTTGAATTTCTCAGATTGCAAAAAAATGACAGTGTCCTCTCTCTCCCATTTGAGCAGATCTTATCCAATGTTCAACAAACTTGGTCACAATGTTTATTGGCATATACCTCTGCCAAGTTTAGTAACTTAAATTGACAGCATATACTTTCTTACTTGAAAAGTTCTATTTAGTGCTCACCATTCTTGATCACAATGGTATGGGCAAAATATCTCAGATAGTTTTGAAAAACAGCTGGATTCTCCCAGTCACTTGTATTACTTAAAATTGCAAAAATTGACAGTATCCACTTCGTAACTTAAGTAGTTCTAATCCAATATTCAGTAAACTTAGAATGTGTGAGTAGTAATCAGCACAAAGTTCAGTAGCCAAGTGAATTGTTTTGTTACTCTGGAGTTGTGGCCCTTCAAATAGTCAAAATTGACAACTTGTTTGCTCAAGAAGTAGAGTATTTTAAGTTGAAAGTAATTTGCTTTGATGGGTATATATTGTGACAGTTTTGCCACTCTTTGTTTTCATATGAAATTACAAAAGAAAATAATTACACAGAAGTTTAAGTGAAATTAATGTTTCAAACATTAGAAAACAAAAAATGTTAAATGTCGTGTTTGCATTTAATACTCAGTGTTCACTGCATCAGTATTTTAGATTTTTTTAGCTCACCTGAGCAATGCTCAGGTGAGTTTTTCTGATCGCTCGATGTCCGGCGTCTGTCGTCTGTCAACATTTAGCTTGTGTATGCGATAGAGGCTGTATTTTTCAATTAATCTTCATGAATGTTGGTCAGAATGATAACCTTGATAAAATCTAGGCCGAGTTCGAAAATGGGTCATCTCGGGTCAAAAACTAGGTCACTAGGTCAAATCAAAGAAAAACCTTGTGTATGCGATAGAGGCTGTATTTTTCAATTAATCTTCATGAATATTGGTCAGAATGATAACCTTGATGAAATCTAGGCCGAGTTCGAAAATGGGTCATCTGGGGTCAAAAACTAGGTCACTAGGTCAAATCAAAGAAAAACCTTGTGTATGCGATAGAGGCTGTATTTTTCAATTGATCTTCATGAATATTGGTCAGAATGATTGCCTTGATGAAATCTAGGCTGAGTTCGAAAATGGGTCATCTCAGGTCAAAAACTAGGTCACTAGGTCAAATCAAAGAAAAACCTTGTGTATGCGATAGAGGCTGTATTTTTCAATTATTCTTCATGAATATTGGTCAGAATGATAACCTTGATGAAATCTAGGCCGAGTTCAAAAATCGGTCATCTGGGGTCAAAAACTAGGTCACTAGGTCAAATCAAAGAAAAACCTTGTGTATGCGATAGAGGCTGTATTTTTCAATTGATCTTCATGAATTTTGGTCAGAATGATTACCTTGATGAAATCTAGGCCAAGTTCGAAAATGGGTCATCTGGGGTCAAAAACTAGGTCACTAGGTCAAATCAAAGAAAAACCTTGTGTATGCGATAGAGGCTGTATTTTTCAATTGATCTTCATGAATTTTGGTCAGAATGATAACCTTGATAATATCAAGGCCGAGTTCGAAAATGGGTCATCTGGGGTCAAAAACTAGGCCACTAGGTCAAATCAAAGAAACACCTTGTGTATGCAATAGAGGCTGTATTTTTCAACTGATCTTCATGAAATTTAGCCAGAATGATTATCTTGATAAAATCTAGGCTGAGTTCGAAAATGGGTCATCTGGGGTCAAAAACTAGGTCACTAGGTCAAATCGAAGAAAAACATTGTGTATGCAATAGAGGATGTATTTTTCAATTGATCTTCATGAAATTTGGTCAGAGTGATTGCCTTGATGAAATCTAGGTCGAGTTTGAATACGGGTTATCTGAGGTCAGAAACTAGGTCACTAGGTCAAATTAAAGAAAAATCTTGTGTATGCGATAGAGACTGTTTTTTTCAATTGATTTTTATGAAATTTGGTCGAAATTTTGTCAGAGTGATTACCTTGATGAAATCTAGGCCAAGTTCGAAAATGGGACACCCGGGGTCAAAAACTAGGTCACTAGGTCAAATCAAGGAAAAACCTTATGTATGCGATAGAGGCTGTATTTTTCATTTTATCTTCATGAATTTTGGTCAGAATGATTACCTTGATGAAATCTAGGCCGAGTTTGAAAATGGGTTATCTGGGGTTAAAAAGTAGGTCACTAGGTCAAATCAAAGAAAACCCTTGTGTATGCGATAGAGGCTGTATTTTTCAACTGATCTTCATGAAATTTTGTCAGAATGATAACCTTGATGAAATCTAGACCAATTTTGAAAATGGGTCATCTGGGGTCGAAAACTAGGTCACTAGGTCAAATCAAAGAAAACGTTTTGTATGCGATAGAGGCTGTATTTTTTAATCGAGGTTGATGAAATTTAGTCAGAATTGTTGCCTTGATCAAATCTAGGTCAAATTCCAATATAGGTCATCTTAGCTCAAAAACTAGGTCACTAGGTCAAATTGAAGAAAATACTTGTTTACACTTAAGAGACCACATTTTTGATCCAATCTTAATGAAAATTGGTCAGAATATTTGTTTCCATGAAATCATGCACTATGTCAAACATGTTTACACTGTTATGGTGTGTTTATCAGGTGAGCGACCTAGGGCCATCTTGGCCCTCTTGTTTACTTTTTTTGTTCATCACCGTTTAAAAAAAAAAAGAAAAAAAGAAAAGGACACAAAATTTGGCCCAGTTCATCTACCAGACACACTTTGTGTCCTGTACATAAATATTTTATTATTCATCAGGGAATTCGTACCTAGCACACCAGGCAATAATGTGACATGTGCAAGATAGGAGCTCCTAGCTCCAAGGTCAAGGTCCCACCTGGGGTCAAAGGTAAACTAGGTCTGTTTCATGTCCATTCCATTAGCTCTGCTCTCCAGAAAGGTGAGGAAGCTATCTAGTTGGCTTATGGAAGCTCTCTGGTTCTACTGGAGTACCCTACAATTATGCCTGGAGTACCCTACAATTGTGTTGGTGTTTTGCCAAGGTAATAGATGTCTTACAGCTTCGAACTTTGATATTTTTTGAAAGGGACACATATACTTGCCAGTGTGTTAGAACATAATATATATATTTATAGGAGACTTTCTAAAACAGTTTTATGATTAAAATAACATCTTTAAAATCTTGATAGTTTTAGACAAACTATTTGAAAAGAAGAAATACTGCTGCCTTTGATTTATATTCAAATAATAATTTTGATTTTATGATACATTTTATATAATTTGTGAAAAGGTTACATAATTTTTATAAACTTCACAGATCAGGGAGATTGCAAGGAGAGACAGTTCTCAGCATCTACTAGTCCTATCATTCTGCTAAAGTAAATATAAAGTAACTAGTATGCAAAAATAATAAATGAAATTTCGTATACCTCAGTCAAGCAGTAATTGGAACCCCTCTTATTGAGATTTCTTATTCCTTCTAGTGTCCTTTGTAAAACTGTCTTATAGTAAACAAACTGAAGTTAAAGCTGCACAATGCCAGAACTTCACTGCACTATGAAACCAAAATTTGTAGTCGTGTTTGGCGCCATATAACCTATACTGTGTTGGTGCGCCGTAAAACCCAATAAAATAAATAAATACAAGAGTAAGAATGAAAAGGCATTGAAATTGCATAAAAACATTTTCACCACAAATTTTCATTGTTAAAGAACTAAAATTGTCTAAATAGCAATAAGATCCATGTGATAGGTTTTGGTGACTTTTTGTCAATAGTGTTAAATGCCTTTTATCATAATTTGCTGACACCTGTTCATTTTTGAATAGTGTAGATTTTTTCAAGGTTTTGTTGTAAAATGATGAACTTTGCACCCCATTCAAAAAGAAAAATGAGAGAAAGAAAAGGGAAGAATGAGTAAAAGTGTAAAAAATGAAAGAAAGCGAAATGCATGAATGAATGAAATAAGAAAAACTGTAAAAGAAATAATGATAACAAAATGAATGAATGAATGAATGAATAAATGAATGAGCATATGAATGAATGAATGAATGAATGAATGAATGAAAAAGAGAAAGATTTAAGAGAGACAGTAAGAATGATGGAATGAAAAGAGAAAAAGAAAATTGGAAAGAATCTTTGTTGAACAGAATTGTAAGCTTTTGTGAAAAAAATGACAACATTGAAATCATTTACTTTTGTTGGCATTGGTTTTCTGTAATTGTTACTTTTGTGGATACATGAAATGCGAGTTTTATTTGATTTACTGAGATTTAATTTTGTGGATTGGCACAGTTGTGAAATACATGTATGATGTGATCCACAAAAATTTGCCATATTTTTTACTGTATGTACATATAAACTACTTGAAATAAAACCCTTGTCAGGGGACATATCAACCTCCTCTCACCCCCACTCCAAGAAAATTTGTATTTCCTGTAATTTGGTAATAGATTTTTGTAATTTAGTAATTTTCATGTGAAAGTAAGAGATAGTCAAATTTATGTTGAAACCCAGTCTTCTATGCTTCTACCTTGCTGCACTGGAATAATATGTACCGCTATCTGATTAACACAGGCATTCAATTAAAAGATCAGTAAACTGTTGTTCTTATTTTTTTCATTTAAATTCTTTCTTCTATATTTTTAAATCTTGCATACACAGCAAACTTATTTCAAATTCCAATGTTGTACTCACTACTGCATTATGTTATAGTCTACCATGTTAATATTTAGTTATTATTTACAATATATTTTATGTTTTCAAATGAATAAAAGTTTTTACTTTTTACTTTCTATTGTTCTATTTCTGTGTATCACAGTACACACTTCAAAGAAGTTTTACTCAACTGAGTTTGTCCATCAGTGTCTCATCTGCAGGGGCTAATGCAAAGCTGTTATTTGCCAGTGACAAATTATCCAAAAATATATAATGTGCACATAGAAAAATAACTTGTTCATGTGTAAGTTGTTCTTGTTCATAGCTAAACATTTTACCAGTGCGAGAAAAAGGGGAACATAGAATTGTGCTGGTTCCTTCTGTTTGTATGTCCGTCCATGCATTTGTCCATCTGTCTGTCAATCACATCTTTACACATCCGTAACTCTGCAGTCTAAGAAGGGATTTTATATGCCCAAAGGAACGTATTATGCTATTACGCCTGTGTCCGTCTATCTGTCTGTTAGTTTTGTTTCTGCTCTGTAACTTGAACCCCTTGAGGGATTTTAAAAAAACTTGGCACAAATGTTCACCACATCGAGAAAACATGCAGAGCCATGTTTTAGATGGCTAGCTTCAAGGTCAAGGTCATACATAGGGGTCAAAGGTCATATGACTTTGTTTCCTGTCCGCTCTGCAACTCTTGAACTGCTCAAAGGATTTTAAAGATACTTGGCACAAATGTTCGCCACATCAAGACAACTCGCAGAGCGCATGTTTTGGATCGCTCACTTCAAGGTTAAGGTCATAATTAGGTATTAAAGCAATTTCATATCCGCTCTGTAACTCTTGAACCCCTGGAAGGATTTCGAAGAAACTTGACACAAATGTTCACAACATCAAGACAGCATGCAGAGCATATGTTTTGGATGGCCCGCTTCAAGGTCAAGGTCACACTCGGGTCATATTTCATATGACTGTTTTGTGTCCGCTCTGTAACCCTTGAACTACTTGAAGGATTTTAAAGAAACTTGGCACAAATGTTCATCACATTGAGATGATATGCAGAGTGCACTTTTTTAGCTCGACTATTCGAAGAATAAGTAGAGCTATCCTACTCACCACAGCGTCGGCGTCGGCGTCACACCTTGGTTAAGTTTTTCGTACCAGTCCACATTTTGACAAAGTCTTTTGAGATAAAGCTTTGAAACTTTCAACACTTGTTTACCATCATCATGGCCAGTTATAAGCAAGAGCACATAACTCCATCAAGGATTTTGGCTGAATTATGGTCCCTTTTGACTTAGAAATCATGGTTAAGTTTTTCGTACCAGTTCATATTTTGACAAAGTCTTTTAAGATAAAGCTTTGACACTTTCAACACTTGTTTACCATCACCATGGCCAGTTACAGGCAAGAGTACATAACTCCATCAGGGATTTTGGCTGAATTATGGCCCCTTTCGACTTAGAAATCTTGGTTAATATTTCGTACCAGTTCATATTTTGACCAAGTCTTTTGAGATAAAGCTTTGAAACTTTTTCAACACCTGTTTACCATCACCATGTCCAGTTATAGGCAAGAGTACATAACTCCATCAAGGATTTTGGCTGAATTGTGGCCCCTTTTGACTCAGAAATCTTTGTTAAGTTTTTCGTACCAGTTTATATTTTTTGTAAAGTGTTTGACATATGGCTTTGAAACTTTTATCACTTGTTTAGTATAATAGTCTCTATCTGTAGGAAAGAGAAAATAACTCTGTCATCTATTTTGGCTGAATTATGGCCCTTTTTGGACTTTGAAATTGGTTCTGTTTTCATACAAGTCCATGTTTTGTCAAAACTATGTGACATATGGCTTTTAAACTTTGAACACTTGTTTATCATTATGATTTCCATCTGTAGGCAAGAGTACATAACTATTTTGACTGAATTATGGCCCTTTTTGGACTTTGAAATTGCCTCATATATTGCCATTTAGTGCAAGACTTATCGAAATCATAGTAATACAGGAACATTGTTTGTCTGATCTATTTATTTCTTTTGTCTGAATATCCGTGGAAATATTTTGACCCCATTCTTCAATCAATTCTTCGAATAGTCGAGCGCGCTGTCATCAGACAGCTCTTGTTATAAGATCAAGGTCACACTTGGGGCTCAAAGGTCATACCTTCGGGCATAATTATGTCCCCCCCTCCCCCCCCCTCTTGTTTTTGCTCTCTCCGTCGGTTTGTCCGTCCTTCCGTACGTCACACTTCATTTCTGATCAATAACTGGAGAACCATTTGACCTAGAACCTTCAAACTTCATTGGGTGGCAGGGCTTATAGACGATCCTTATTGTTTTTGGGGTCACTCCGTCAAAGGTCAAGGTCACAGGGACCTGAACATGGAAAACCATTTCGGATCAATAACTTGAAAACCACTTGACCCAGAATGTTGAAACTTCACAGGATGATTGGACATGCAGAGTAGATGACCCTTATTGTTTTTGGGGTCACTCCATCAAAGGTCAAGGTCACAGGGGCTTGAACATGGAAAACCATTCTGGATTAATACCTTGAGAACCACTTGATCCAGAATGTTGAAACTTCATAGGATGATTGGACATGCAGAGTAAAAGACCCCTATTGATTTTGGGGTCACTCTAATAAAGGTCAAGGTCACAGGGGCCTGAACATGGAAAACCATTTCTGATCAATAACTTGAGAACCACTTGACACAGAATGTTGAAACTTCATAGGATGATTGGCCATGCAGAGTAAATGACCCCTATTGATTTTAAGGTCACTCTATTAAAGGTCAAGGTCACAGGGGCCTAAACATGGAAAACCATTTCCGATCAATAACTTGAGAACCACTTGACCCAGAATGTTGAAACTTCATAGAATGATTTAACATGCAGAGTAGATGACCCCTACTGATTTTGGGATCGCTCTATTTAAGGTCAAGGTCACAGGGGCCTGAACATGGAAAAAAATTTTCAGTCAGTAACTTGAGAACCACTTGACCCAGAATGTTGAAACTTCATAGAGTGATAAGACTTACAGAGTAGATGACCCGTATTGTTTTAGGGGTTACTCTATAGAAGGTCAAGGTCGCAATGAACAGAACATGGAAATCCATTTCCAGTCAATAACTTAGAACCATTTGACCTAGAACCTTCAAATTCACAGGTTGATAGGACTTACGGAGTAGATGAACCCTAATGCTTTTATAGTCACACCATCAAAATTCAAGGTCACGGGGCTGAACATAGAAAACTCTTTTCAGTCAATAACTTGAGAACCACTTGACCCAGAATGTTGAAACTGTATAGGATGATTGAACATGCAGAGTAGATGACCTCTACTGATATTGGGGTCACTCGATCAAAGGTCAAGGTCACAGGGGCCTGAACATGGAAAACAGTTTCCAATTCATTCCTTGAGAACCACTAAGCTCAGAATGTTGAAACTTTGTGGAATGATTGGACATGCCAAGTAGATGATTCCTATTGCAGCCGACCATCAGTGTCGCTTTGACTTTTACTCCTGTCCTCTATTGACTTCCTGCCTATATGACTTTGCATTGGAGGAGACATGCGCTTTTCTACAAAAGCATCTTCTAGTTATATTGGTCCTCATTGCGGTGCTCTTGTACAGAATATGTTTTACTGCACTGTCTACATGACGGGCTTATATTGTGACATTCTGGCACTCTTGTCAAAGAATTTGATACAAATGTTTCCCATAATGAGAATTTGACACACATAATACCCATACCACTTAGAGATCAAAAGTAAAGAGGATCTGTCATGTCCTGTCCATAGCTCCATCATTCATCAAGGCGTTTTAGAATCACTTGGCACAAATACACGCAAAATTCAAGACCCAGTTCCCTTACTTCAAGGTCAAGGTCACACTTGGTGGCAAAAGATACTACGTTATTTTTAGCTCGTCTGTATGAAGTAAATTGAGAACTATCCTACTTGACCGGACGTTGGCATCCTTAAAGTTTTGATGCACTTTTTCTTTATCTCTGTAATTATTTGATGGATATCATATTTAACCTCATCAAGACAACTGCAGAGTGTGCAAGCCAGGTCAAGGTCACACTGAAAGGTCAAGGGTCATGATAACATTTTACTTTCCCTGTATTAATTCAGTGTCCAGGACCCCAATGCATTGTATTTATTGCCTTAATTAATAGCTTTAGTTATTAGCTTGACTGTTTGAAGAGTAACTAGAACTGTCACAGGAGTGACAAATTGTACCCCCACAATACAGCCTTGTCACAGAAGTATCGCAAATTTTAGGTTGGTAAGGGGCCATAACTACATAAAAAAATTGGTGGTTTGTAGCCAAACTCGAAGTCGACCTTATGATGTAACACCAGTCCTGTTTTCCAAACATTATTTAAATCTGTCAAGCTTTTGAGTTATTGTCCGACAACAATGAGTTTGACAAATTTTAAGTTGGAAAGGGGCCATAACTATGTAAAAAAATAGTGGTTTGTAACCAAAGTCGAACTTGACCTGTATTTTATGATGTTACACTTGCGTACAAAAAATTATTCATATCTGTCGAGCCTTTCATGAGTTGATGTCTGGAAACCATGAAAACCAACAGACCAACCGACAGACTGACCAACCAACCGACAAGGTCACTCCTATATACCCACAAACTTCGTTTGTGGGGGTATAATAATAGTTATTCTACTCAGTGTTGGCAGCAGCATCACCCCTTTGCTAAAGTTATGCATGCAAGTTCATATCTCAGGTAAACATTGCATGTATTTGATTGAAACTTTGCACATGGCTACGTAGTCATCAAACCTAAATAATTAAGTTTGATAATTCTTGATTGTATTTAGTTTAATAGTTGCCCTTTTTCGACATAGACAATTTGCTTAAAGTTTTGCCTGCAAGTATCAAGCCCTCTGTAACAACTCTTTATGTTCTAGACAATGCATCTCATTGAACCAAGTCAGATTGTTAAATTTAATCAGAATTATGCCTGTTTTTAGCTCACCTGAGCACTGCTCAGGTGAGTTATTGTGGTCACTCGATGTCCGTTGTCTGTCGTCTGTCTGTCTGTCAACATTTCGCTTGTGTATGCGATAGACGCTGTATTTTTCAATTAATCTTTATGAAATTTAATCATAATGATTGCTTGATGAAATCTAGGTCGAGTTCGAATATGAGTCATCTAGGGTCAAAAAGTAGGTCACTAGGTCAAATCAAAGAAAAACCTTGAGTACTTGATAGAGGCTGTATTTTTTTCAATTGATCTTCATGAAGTTGTTGCCAAAATGATTGCCTTGATGAAATCTAGGTCGGTTTTGAATATGGGTCATCTGGGGTCAAAAAGTAGGTCACTAGGTCAAATCAAAGAAAAACCTTGAGTATGCGATAGAGGCTGTATTTTTTCGATTAATCTTCATGAAATTTGGTCAGAATAATTGCCTTGATGAAATCTAAGCCGAGTTTGAATATGGGTCATTTTGGGTAAAAAATCTAGGTCACTAGGTCAAATCAAAGAAGAACATTGTGTATGCAATAGAGGCTGTATTTTTTTCAATTGATCTTCATAAAATTTGGTCAAAATGATTGCCTTGATGAAGTCTAGGTCGATTTTGAATATGGGTCATCTTGGGTCAAAAACTAGGACACTAGGTCAAATCAAAGAAGAACATTGTGTATGCAATAGAGGCTGTATTTTTCAATTGATCTTCATAAAATTTGGTCAAAATGATTGCCTTGATGAAATCTAGGTCGATTTTGAATATGGGTCATCTTGGGTCAAAAACTAGGACACTAGGTCAAATCAAAGAACATTGTGTATGCAATAGAGGCTGTATTTTTCAATTGATCTTCATAAAATTTGGTCAGAATGATTGCCTTGGTGAAATCTAGGTTGAGTTCGAATATGAGTTATCTGGGGTTATAAAGTAGGTCAATAGATCGAATCAAAGATTTGTGATGAGTATGCGATAGAGGCTATATTTTTCAATTCTTCATGGAATTTTGTCAGAGTGATTGCCTTGATGAAATCTAGGTCAAGTTTGAATATGGGTCATCTGGGGTCAAAAAGTAGGTAACTAGATATCAAAGAAAATACTTGTTTAAACTCTTAGGATAGTGAGGTTGATCATGACCAGCATATGACACTTATTGATTTTGAGGTCAGTATGTCAAAGATCAAGGTCACATTGACCCAGAGCAGTAGAACTTTTGTGAACAGTAACCAAATAATGTCAGTTCCTTGAGCAATTACTGAATGCATCAATGGGGGCATTTCGTGTTCTACGAGCTCTTCGTTG
>NW_026462717.1:0-71552 GCF_021730395.1 Mercenaria mercenaria | reverse complement strand
TAATTTGTTCAAATTTCAGTAGAAAATTGTGGTTTCTTGAATTGAATTGATGTTACCATGGAAACGAAGCCCGTGACCTATGTATCTAAATGTAAAATTCAAAAGCGTTGACACTAGTCTATTTAAGAAACACAGCTTCGGCTTTTTATTTTCATTTCGACAATATCCATGAGAATAATAGTAGCATGCTGAACGATTTTTCCATGAAAAATGCCAGACGAGGGGTACTGCTGTAAGTATTCTAAGCTTAGAAATTTGTTTGAATAAATGCAGATAACACGAAAATATAACTTACGTTAGAAATAATATGTTTTAAAGCTACATCAACTAGAAAGATAATCTTATTCAATATCATTTTATAAGAAATTACGACAAAAAGCAAGATATAAGCCATTTTAAACATCTCTGTTGGCATGGTTACTTTAAACTTTAAGAAAAATAGGGTACCATGTATAGTGCTTGGTATTTTGCTAATAATATTCACCCAAATATTCCATGTTGGTCATTAACAGAATGGCACTGAAGCCGTCGAAAACCCCAATTTTTATACATAGTTGTTTAAAAATGAGAGAAAATGCGTTACCATGGAAACACGAGCCCCGCGACATATACATTTTAAGCTTATATTAGAAAGCTAACGTGCATACTAGTAAAATTATAGATTATGCTGACTTCTACAGATATCAATGAAACTAAAATACACTGAAAAGTGTTAAATATCCGCATTTTCCTTCTTCTTTCAATATGAAATACCTTTGGAGGGTCATGTTCTTCAAACCTGTATAAAAATTGAACTTGAAGGGACAGAGACAAACGAAACTGAGATTTTAGCAGTTAAAACTTCTTATTACACGAAATACAAAAAGATGCTGCCTTTCAACTAATTTGAATTTACCCTTGTAACAAGGTAACCTACCTCCTTAAACACAAGAACCGCGTTAAACAACTTATCTTGAAATCTTCTTGTCAGAAACAGCTTGCCCAGCTTTAAAGTAGTTGCATGCTAATGTCAGTTGTGAGACTCATTATTAAGATATTTTAATTGATTCTGTTCGTGAATCTGGTCTTCAGAGCTAAACATAGAAAAACAGTAACACAGAAACTATAACACTGCTAACTACTTGCGTAATATGTATATAGTCCTATTAATATGCAAAATAATTCACGTACCTTTTTATGTATAAACAGAAGCTTATTCCGTTTTACAGAGAAAAGAGAACACTGTCCTTTTCTCGGTCTATTTACAATGAGTTATGCGTATCTGTTAAAACGTTTATTTTGCATTTAATTGAATATGAGCATATTTTTAAATGTAAAAGTATATTTTACATCGGTAAGTTTAACTTAAATTTGAATTTACAAGTTAAAATGTAATACCCATATCATATCAGAACAGTGTGTACCATCAGTTAAATAAAGCAGAGATGCATACCAAAATAGTGTTGCATGTAGGCTAATGAACAATTGCATCGTTAATCTCACCACATGATACATTAGATCTAAGCTGCCTTGAGCATGACAGTGCGTTGACTTATCTGGTGTATATATGGTATTTTTCCGTCTTTACTGTGCAAAAAGAAGAACAATAATGCACTTGTTGATGTTTGCAAAATGGTTATTTTATTGCACAAAATAGGAAGATTTTATTTCAGTACAGCATAACTGATGAAACTCTGATGAAACAATGAGCCCGATTAACAACCAGGTCTTCTTTGCAACAACAGGAGTTGCAGCGTGGTCACCATTGGCAGGTGATTCACAATTACATTTACATTCTTGTAAAGGGTAAGCACTTTAAGAAATTAAAACATGTGCTACCTTATTTAAAAATGCTTCTGACATATAAAAACGAAACCAACAAAATGACAAAAATACAGAATATGATATATATGGGCTATTGCAAACGTTACTGTATATATTGGTAACAATTGTGGCTATCGATTTTCGAGGTAAATTTCCAGTCTTTTCCGTTATATAGTCCCCTTACCAGCCTCACTAATTATAATATATCAGGTTTAAAAATAAAAAATGCTTTTATTTAAACAGAGGATATCAATGAGTGTCTTTTCACAGTTATTAAACGAGTTGACGCACCTGACATGCGTACCAGAAATGCGCCATTAAATAATTCTTCTCTATTTTATCTACTTGTTTACAAAAGGACATATTAGAATCGAAATACTTTTTGCAGTGCATTGTTTTAACATATCTCACAAAACGAATTGATAATACGCTACGTGTATAATTTACTACAGGTACGATCCCGTGGTATTATTCCGCAAACGTATAAACTCGTCGTATTGTTTCAATATGTTAAAACATTATTCTGCTATATATTATTTCTTAAGTAACTAATTTCGAATCCAAAAATATGCTATAAGGAAAGGACAGCAACTATCACAGTATTTGAATTTTATGGTATTTTACTTGAACAGTATAATAATTTGTCACTGGTTGTAGATGCAAATGGGAATATCTGGTTTGAGTGTAAATGTGTTTTACTAGGCTTTGTTGAGTTACCACTAAAACATTAAAATCCGTGAGCCGGATTTTGCTATCTGCATCAACAACCAGTGAACCTAAGACCACAGTCATTTTTATTATATGCTCTATATAGACACTGGCCACTATTGCAAATTTGCCTGCATTCCAAACCCCTCAAAACCACCTGCACTCAACAGAACTATTCAAGAGAAAAAAATCCAGTCACAAAATCATGGGGTTGATAGGCTCTTTTTTTTCCACGATCTTGAACCAGATCACAAGCGTATGAAGAATACTCTCCAAATGACCGTAAACAGGCAAAACTGGCCCTATCAGAAAGCCATGTTATGCAAATTCTGACATTCCCCTTCTGTCAAATTGTACATATACGTACCTAATTAATATCTCTTCTATTCAATTATGCCATTTATTGCAGATCTTTCACTCAAAACATCATCAATATTCACCATCAAACAGGGGAACTATTTTCCGTGTAACCACTTCCTTATTATACACCAAGGGCAAAAGTCTGTGCTCTTGTGCCCATTGGCAAAAAACTGTTCTCTTTTGCCTATTTAGACCTATTGTCGGTCGTAGGACGGTATTCAATAAACCTTTACTTTCTGTAAAAGTCTGGCCTGAAGGTCATTTAACAGCTGATTAAAACTATACATTTTTATTGGTGGATGAAAAATTCTAAGATTTTCGAATGGAATAGATAACATTTCCTTAAGGAGTGTGCAGGTCTGCTATATTGTTAGACAGTATAATCCGTTGCAAGACTCCTGTAAAAATAGCTTACGTCATAAACCTGAATCCCCTCTGTAATGAAATCGCGGCAATCTGCAAACGCTGAGTGATCTCCCGTAAACGATTTACAGTCAGCTTGTCCCCTAGTCAACTCGTCCACAAGCCAACTCATGATCATTTTGGTCGTTTTGTATCCCTCGACGATTTCAAATTGGTCACTTCCTTCCCCCACTTTTTAGCCCCTCCTTTGTAGTCTTATTTTGCTAAGGTTTCCCAAATTATGATTAATATAATTATGATGTAAAACATGCATGTGTTCTGTAAAATATGTTCTACATTAAAAACTTGGCTTGACTTGAATTTTACTTCAAAAACTACATTTTGTTCTCATGTAAAAGTGCAGAGTGCATGCCGCTTTCGTAACTTAAAGTGTGCATTGGCTAATGCGACCGTTTAATACTTCTTGTTTTCTCTTCAAAGTATAACATATGTTACCAGTACAATGTAAGATGTATAACAAATTAAATCTGCAAGGTTCACTTTAGTTGAACTATGCAATAAATTTGGTAGCTTTCAATTTTACACATGGTAGGGGTCAAATCTGAGCGACAAAACTCCGCGGAATTTTCAAACGATCATGAATAAAATCTGCAAAGTTCTATAACTGTTTTGTTTGATGAAATTTTTATCCAAAATAAAAAGAGCATATTTCCTTATTATATCTCTATAAGATCACAATATCACAGTTCAAATTGTATGAAAATTATTCATATTACAAAAGAAACGCATCGAAATACGTCGTGTGCTTATACGAAATTATAAAATACGAACTAAGAAAAACTTTTTAAGCAGCCTAGTATGTGCCAAATATAAAAATGTACAGCTTTTGTACATAAATGAACCTAACTTATAACGGTACTAGAACAGCTTATATGAGGTGCGTTGGCAAAAAAAAAATAATAAAATAAAATCTTGACGTTCTCCAGTGTAGTAATTTTTCCAGACTGTATGCATTCTTAGATTGACAAAGTGGTTCCTACAGTCAGAGAAAAGTCAGGGGAAAAGGTTTTTTCAAGGTCAGAGAAAAGACAGGGAATTTTGTTATTCGTCAGTAATTTTACCCTGAAATGTATTAGAATTCAGCTAACAGAGAAAGACTGAAAGATGAAAGTGATAGAAAAGATGCAAACAAATTGCATACTTATTGTTGATATTAGGATATATTTCGCATCATAGCTTCACATTTAATATTGAGCAATTAAAGTTAAACAAAAAAAAAAAGAAATCCAAACATTACTACTGTCGTGCATATAAAGGGTGCAAGTAAAGTTTGCTCAAACTCAAAAAGTAAATCAGGATATTAAAAACTTGTAAAGTATGTACTTGTATTTTTATACTGGTCCCCTCTCGGCTTGCTAACAATAACTACTACAGCAAAAGACTAAACACTTTTGTGCATGGTGCGAGAATAACTGACTCAGAGTCGTGAGTCAGATTCTATTGTAACAAATATTTCAACAATGCATTACCATTTAATGTAACTATTATATACTTCAAAATAAAAAAAAATTTCTATTGTTAGTTTATAAAAACAATCAATTTTTCTTGTTACGCAACATTATTTATTACAGATTTTATTATAATTTTCACTGAGCCTATTTCATTTTTGTGAGACTATTTTTAAGAAAGTTTGGAAGCTGAGAGACGGCTGCCAAACCCTTTAACTCCTATCTATATATCTTTTTCTTCCTCATCTTTTTATTATTTATTTGAATTTGGAGGGGGAGGGAGAAGGTAATGATATCCAGTTGATGCAAACAGAAAGAAGTCTCTAGCCCCAGACATCCTTGATTTATTATATGCGTTTGTCTGGTATTAAATGAGGAATGAATAGGATACAGGTCAAATTATTTAGACATATTACATATTCAGATCAACTAAAAACTGCTGAATTGCATGAATGAAACACTTTCATATGCATAAGCTATATCTAAAACATTCTGGGTTTTTTATGCACTATGCTTCTAAATGAAATTCATTTCCAACATATAAATATCGAGTCCTCACATAATAATAATACATATGCGTGTTTTTGTCTTATATTGTAAAAACCCTAACATGGTGGTAACATTTGATTCCTGGGCTGCTCTGCAGGCTTTCTGGGCTTTACGCCAGGTTGCTGCATACTTTTCCCAGTCTGAAGAGGTATTAAACTTCTTAGCTCTCCTGAACCATCGGTGCTTTAATCTAGTTATGTGTCGGATGTCTCTGTTTATCTGCTTTACGCAAGGTTGCTGCATACTTTTCCCAGTCTGAAGAGGTATTAAACTTCTTAGCTCTCCTGAACCATCGGTGCTTTAATCTAGTTATGTGTCGGATGTCTCTGTTTATCCAGGGCTGGCTGAATCTCTCTACCTTTTGGCGTGAGGGAACTTCTTCGTCCACTATATGTTGGCAGCCAGTTTTGAAAATATCCCAGATGATGTTAACATCAAATGTGTGGTTTGTTTGTGGGTTTTTTTTTTAATTCAATAACAGAGTTTGAAAGTTCTTTGCATTTTTTCCTGCTGGTATCTATATTGGCTTTGCCCCACATAAATAGCCTGTTTGTCAGAAAAACATTCAGTGTGTTGTTGCCTCTAGTTGGAAAGTCAACAATATGAGCGAGATCAAGTTCAGGTTTAAGGAATGTGAATTGTTCATTGATGGATTTCATCAAAATGTACTTAAAATCATTTTTGAAAATCATGACCTGTTTCATCTGTTGATAACATGGTAACTCACATTGTTTAATTTCAGAGACCCAATTTAAAAGCGAAATCTTATTTCACTTTATTCTTTTAACATTGTGAAAAATGTATGGATGGGTAAAATAAGAATGACAAAGAGTTCGAAAGATTCCTCACACATACTGCATCCATTTGTACTCCATACATTATGATTTTATTGACCGAAACGGTGACTTTAAAGGGAAAGGCAATGTTGTTCTTATGTTATTTCTGTCTGCTAGATTTTTAAATCATTTAAAAAGGTGAAAGAATGTTCAAAGTCGGCTTAAAAATGAGAAAGTTATAAGCATTTAAATACTTGATCAAAATGGCGGCCATTTTGTTTCCATGGCAACAAAAATCAAAATGTCGGATTATGAAATTTATACATGTCTGAACTGTGTAAAATAATTTCCATGTTACACTCAAGAAACATATGAAAGTTATCTATTTAAAAGGTTATTTGCTAAATAAAAAACGACGTCGGCTGTATTAATGTGCTTCAGAACGCAACTGTTGTCGTAGCGATCACGACGCTGTCTGTATTGTGTTTCAGAACGCAACTGATAACATAGCGATCACGACGTTGTCTGTAGACACGAATACGTCCATAAGTTGAAACGTGACTTATCACAGACCTAGAGTAACATATTTAGATGCCTTGGCGACGTTAAATAATATTTATTCTTATCTTATCCCATCTTGTGACTATTTACATTCTGTGAGTTTCAATGAAATATTGCTTGAACTGATAAAAATAGCCTCTTGCAAAAATGACAATTTATACATATTCAAGACCATAGGTCAAATATCACTAGAACACTCTAGGCCATCACTGAACTTGACCGGAATTCCTTGTAAGTGTCATGAAGATTACTCATGCGATGCCTTTACATATCGCTTAAACTGTTAGCGACGAACGGATAGTCGGACGACGAACAATAGGAGCATGTTCAGGCGAGTTAGAAAACAAATGTTTTTTTAATTCTAACAAGTTTATAAAATATTTTCGGGTGACGGTTTTTAATGATGAATAAAGGAAAGCATTCATTTTGATTGACAGTTTAGGCATTAGATCTACTACAAGAAGAAAAATGACACTTAAATTATTTGCAAAAGTACCTAATTATTACTGCAAAGTTTTATACATTTTAACGCTTGACCATTCCCTTGTTTATTGGCTTTACTCATATTACAGGCAATTTCATTCGGAAATGCAATCCATATGATAAGGTTGTTTTTACTAGAAAAAAGTAATGGGTTTTACAAACTGCTAATAAAATGGCAATTTTGAATTTATTAGAATTCTGCTCTAATGTGTTCTTGAAACTCAATCTCTTGAAAAATCCATGCTTTTTCTTTTTCTCTTGACTAGGTTATATAAGTAAGCGTTTGCGGGGTGAGGCGGGGTGGAAGGGCTGTGTGGCAGAATACAATGACATTATAACCCACGATGCAAAATATTCTTGAACCAGTACATTAATTATGCCTCCTATTTTAGTTAGAATTTCAGGTTATTTTAATTCTTTTTCAATACATTTCAGAATTTTTTGATAAATTTCAAAGTGGTCTCTTAATGCAAGTGGTCTCTTAATAGACGGGGTACTTTTAATAAAGTAAAAAAACTACATTGATATACAGTTTCAACAAATTAACAGCTCTGCACAGCATTGAAAAATGAAAGAATCAAGACAAAATAATGTCATATGTTTATATTTACAAACACAACTACTGGCCACTTTTCAATGAGTTATAAATTTACCATACCTTCAATAATAAGCTAAATGACTGCCCGGTAGGATATTTTAGTTCATGTAACCCGACCTATAAAACACAATAGTGATAACTAGGTGTTCTTTTTAAAGTTACTACTTGTATTTGGTGTCCTAAGAGACTGCACTGATCACATTGTACGTTGACCTATCATCCCTTAACTGTTCCTCTAATGTTGTATAGTCGGCAACTCCCATAATAGGTGCATCCTCTAGCGTGTGACTGTTCTGCTTTGTTTCACTGGTGTTTGGTGTATACGCTAAGTTAGCATATGTCGACGTATTTCCCCTGCAATAAAGATGTTGACTGAATCTAAATCAATTGCAGAAAGTATCATTTAAGATGTCACCTTTATCAATAAACTATAAATGAACACGAGTTCTATTGCCCTGATAGATTCGATATAGCTCGACAGGTGGCAGGAAACAGCATAGTTTTCTGCCGTTAGTGTGTATTTGCCTAGGTTCAAATTTACAAATACTAGTAAGAGATAACTTATAGACTGGAGTCCATATTTTTGTACTTTAAAACAGTAATGTATTATAGAATTCATGTTTCAGTGGAAAATATTTAGCTTTAGCCTTGACCAATACATTATAAGATAGTGGCTTGCAGATGCAAATACATGCCATTGTTGAACAAACTTAACGTAGAACTATCGTTTGGATGGGGCCTTAGGAAAATTTACATAGTGAATAAACATCTGGGATGATACAAATGCTTGAGCTTATTTTCAGTAGTAACAAACCGTTCAGCAGTTGGTACTATCATTTACAGGGCCTTTTCTGCATAGATTTTAGCATAGGCAAATTGAGCTTTTTTGTCATCAGATTTACCGACAGGGGAAAATTATTCAGGGTGTGCAAGATCGAAAACTGGATGTGAGACATGTATTGCTGGCCATTTATGTCAGGTTCTTAATCTTTGAAACAATCTTTGATACACAGAATCAATGAAGTTTGATATGCGAAAAGTAACGGAGCTTCTATGGTAACTTACGTATTATCAGCCACGGAACTTGAACTTGGCTGTCCTGAAAATATGGTCTTAAACTGTTATTTATTGAAAACGTTATAAAACAAAGATCAAAGATCTAATGGGAATAGTCATTAGAAGTTATAAGTTTCTTAAATATAGTTATACCTTCCTTAGTATCCACATTAATAATCTGTCACTTGCCTTAAAGACAATTCCTATAGTTTTTTTTTCTTTCATAGACTTTTTCTCAAAATTCATATATATGATAGGAAAGTCTTTGCTGAAAGCAATGAACAAATACAAACAACGGATCACCGGGCTTGTTTTTTGTGAAAAATTGTTTTGAACACACTACTGTTGCTGAAACTGCTAATGATGTTTCAACATTTTCATAATTTTATAACAGTTTTCATAACAACTCAGTAAGGTTTATTCTTTTTACAGATTTTATTGTATACCTTTTTGATATCATAGTCATATTTGTAATACTTTATCATTACAATAACGGGTACAAATGAAAAAAAAAATCTTGTTTCATATTTACTTCTGTGAACTTTTTGCAATGAAAGATACTTAAAAGAAAGATTTGTTTTTAAATTTTGAAAGAAAAACTGTTGTATAGACTTTTTCCTGTTTTCCTTGTGTTTAGATAATTTTATTGTGAACATAAAAATGGCCAAAAATGTATGGGTCAGCAGGCTAAACTGTATGTTAAGACCGCTTGATACAACACCTGTTCGGACGAAATATGGCGCGAACCTGACCAAATTGATTATGTCTACTAGAAGTTAAAAACTGTTTTAAAAAATCATACTAAATGATCTGAAAGGAGATACTGTCTTATCAATACAAAGTTAATTGTCTAACATTATATGAACAATACTGTCTTTGTACTAAAATGCGATGTCCAAACACGGCAATAAATGGCAAGTTGCATGATACATGTCAGTGGATCCACACCGACTAAAATTAAGGCCTCAGAGCGACTTTTCCGGCTCTTGATGTGGCGGAAGGTCAAAGTTTCTCCAAACATTGTTTCATGCACGAACGAAAATCATTGGCCTTTCTTTAGCTTGTTGGATGGCTGTCTCACAAAGTTTTATACTCCCCAGGCATAGTTTCGAACCAAATCAGTGAATGGCAAGTGATTACAAATGAGCGGCCACGGAGGTCTCCTTTACCTTTTAATCTCCGACTATCAAAACTATCAAAATATCTTATTATGATATCAGAACAAATATGTCAGTACTACAATCATGAATAAAATTAATATTTATATCAATGCAAACAACCTTGGTTTTCTTGTTTTCGCTTAAGCAATATTGTAACACAACTCGCATAGCCGGCTAGAGCTCCAATAACTATTCCAAGAACAACGCCTACGATGATTGCAGTATTGCCATTTTCATGGTAGTTACTTTCAGTCGGTCCATCTAGATAAGGGAACATAATGTTCAGTCATTACAATTTAATGTTATTGGAATACCACACAGATACGTAACATATAGTTTTTTACGTTACCGTGACTGTTTAATGTTTACTTTTTCACAGATAATAGAGATTAACAAAGCAATACTACTATTGTGAAGCTATCCTAAGTATATATACCTCACACGGTAAGTATGGACATTTTCTTTCACATAATGTTATTTCATAAAATGTATTATCATTGTGCCCTATGATTAATAAATCAATTTCGGCAGTGTACTTATTTTAAATAAGAGGTTGTAAATTGTCTGTTCAGCAGTTATATTAAGATTAAATAATGTTCAGTTGAGCAACAGTCATATTAGACATGTGTGAAAGTTGTTCCCATTCAACATTTCAAAAAAGCATTAAAATGTTAATGCTTTAAATGTTAAGATTTGTAACAGTGATTTGAATTTCTAATAAGAATAGTAAACTTATCATGTATTTAAAGATCGCTTACCTTCTGCAGATGTATTATATAGTTATATCTATACATTAAAGAAAAGGTCAGCCAAACATTTGGAATTACAATGTTCTAAAAGCTGACTTAAACTATAAAAATATATCATTTTACAGAAGTATATAATACCTTTAGTCTTTAGGAGTAGTATTTCGGATTCCGAAGAATTACCCCATTTGTTTGAAGCATAAATGGCAACCTGGTATTCTGTTCCCTTTGATAATCCTGTTACGGTGTAAATTATTTGTGCCTCACCGGTATCAGAGACAAGAACACTCTTCCAGCCGATATCAGATGATTTCTTGTACTTCAAAATAAATACTTGTTGAGGTCCGTTCTCAAAACCTGGCTTCCATTGCACAGTAAATGTTGTTTCGGTAACTATTTTCTGTAATGTTTTAAAGCCAGTGGGATTCGCGGGTTTATCTAAAAGAATTAGTAGAACATTGAAGCATTTAATAACAACGTTAACTTTTGTTTTATAAAATAAAACGTGAATACCGATAAGTTTTATTTTTGTGTGTATACTAAAGCATATAATTTTTTTGTCCGAATAATGTAACAATCACTAAATTGTCAGTAATAGATCTCTATTCATTAGAATCGAGTTACACAATCAAATTTAATTCAGAGATGCTTGATTTTATAGGATTAGAGCGTCGAACTTCTAATTTGGAGGTCGGTGGTTTAAATCAGAGTAAAAACGGACTTTGGTCGCCTGATTAGAAAACATCATATTTCACATTATTTACACTGCCTTACCTGAGCAGTTGTAAATAGAATGTGTGTGAAGTTTGCACGCCGCTTACGCGTTTTTATCAAAGTTATGTACTGTCTGCTCTAAGGCTGTGCCACTATTTCAACTTGCTTTGCGATATTTTCGATTTATACGTTATGTACTTTGTTTTTTATGTTTCTGGTTCCATTTTCCTTTACCCCATTCCCGTTTTATGCCCTCTCACCCCTCATATTCCTCCCCGTATATTTCTGACCCTTTGCCCCACCTTTTTACCACATCCTATTTTAATACACAAGTAGAATTTTTTTATTAAAGTCATCTCATCTAAAAAGGATATGGTGGCTTATGAGACACATACATGTAATGAACAGCATTACTTTCCGATTACTATGAAACATTTTATTTCGCATGGTTTCATTGATATTTGAAAAACCTGCCTACTGTATCTTTCAATTTCAGTTGGCCAACTTTGCGGTGTATTTTTCTGGCTGTTTGCTGTGCTCAATGCTGTCTAAGGGTCTTCTCTTATATTTTTTTTTTTTTTTGTAAGAACTTTTTCTACAGTCAAATTAAGATGAATATAACTTGTAATTAAAACTTTAAAATAATCATTAACCTTTACCCTGCTGAATTTCTAAAATGGACTGGTCAATCATTCAATTTTGGCAGTACTACTTCTTATTCAAAGGGGTGTTCACTGAAAATTTACTGACTGAATAGTAAACAGAGCAGACATTGATTAGACTGCATGGATGTGCAGGCTGATCTTGGTCTGCACTGGTCGCAAAGGAAGAATCACTTGCCGCCAGCATGCTAAAGATTAAGTTTGTGAAACAAAACATTGTGATTCTTTGCTAGGAGTATACTGACGATAATCTTGTAGATGTGTAAAAACGTGACAAAAATAGTAATCCAGTTCAGTGAATTGGTATCTCCGCCGAACGGGATAAAGGTTTTACACTTAAAAAGGTATCATATGCGTACAAAAGCACGTAAATGCAACTGGATTTCAGTCTTTTAAAAGCTACTCATCGAAAATCATTTTGTAGAAATGATCTTGACAAAGACAGAACAAATTGGTCTCAATGAAAGCTATCTATTTACCAGTTCTGATCTGCTTCCCTCATTCCTATCTAAAGTTTTCGTAAGAAAACCACTTTTCTACTTTTAATAATGATAACTATGGATTTTAGATGAAATGATTGTTCAGCCGTGGTCACATTCATGTCAATACACTTTTAAATAAAAATGAATAAATCTTAAGTTACAGATTTTTTGTTATAATATTTTCCATGGTTTTATTTATTGGAGACTTATAAAGTCATTGTATTGTAAAGTCTTAATTGTCTAACAGAAGAAAAGTCGAACTGGTCCATTATATTTCAGAATAACTTCCTAACATACAATATTTCATTTACGGTCTTTCCCAAAATTATAAGATATGCAAAGCATTTAACAAGACTAGCCTGTTTTATCATTTATAAACTGAATTAGAATTTTTATTACCTTCAGGCAATAAATTAAATATCCACACATGGTTTCCAATCGTATTTGTCACAATCAGGTTGTACTTTCCATACGATGTTTCGTCGACATCTCTTACTGTGAGATTTGACTGTAAGCCTTCACTGTCAATCTGATATTCAGCATCGTTTATCAGTGACATCCATTGCAAATTATTCCATTTGGACCATTTGAAGTCCTTTTTTGTGGGCTCTGGATATGCAACTGTTGTGAAAGTTATTACTGCTTCTTGATGTTGAGCAACTGTTATATTTTCCTTTAGCTGGATGAATGGAGACGGTCGAGGCAAACCTGAAATAGTTTAACATTTGCAGAACTATAGTCAGCGGACCACCAAAGGCGAAAAGCGGTAATTACACCGACAAATAAACATACAAGAATAAACATCTGATGAACACACGCTATTCTTAAGACCTGTATAAATACATTGTTTCGTTTTGATATGTTACATCAAAAAACCTTTAAAGGTGCAAAATAAAGACAAATGAGTAAACATAAATCTTAAAACAAGACTACACATTTTGAAATATACTACTAAACATTACGATAACCGTGCAATATTCCCTTGATATCAACACATGTACAGAAAAACGAACAGTATTTTTTTTTATTTTCTTAGACTGACATTTTGTCCTACTTCCGTGATTATGGCTTTTCCGTAATCAGGTCGGAAATTCTTCGGGATCACGTGATTCTAAAATTAATTCAAACGAATATCCGTTTAAAGACGCGCGACAAATAACTGTATTTCAATGATTATACACGATTTGCATGAAAAATATGAGATGTACAAAATTTTAGTTTCAAACTGACAGTGACATTTATTAGGCCAAGACAATATGTTTAAATTTAATGTCTAAAATGTTATTGAATAAATGTAGCCATATGTACATAAATCAGTGTATTTAGGTTAAGTTCAATCACATTTTGTTTCTACAGTGTAAGATAGTTATTCATTTATATTCTTAAACTATGCTGAAAAGAGATTAACTGAAAAAAATTTGCAGATGAAGTTGTGAAAACTTATTTATTCTGGAAGGGCCTAAATTGTCCTCCCAAAAACTTGTAGTATAGCTGTATATTACCTGTATTACAAGAACGATTTTCATGAATTTTTTTTAGTAACAAAAATTAATTAATTCCCTATGCTAAGGTTGAAAAGCTCACGTTGTCGTTTGGGCATATAATATATTTTGCATCTATTTATAAATTATAGCCTCGTTTCGGATGATTCTTCCGAAAAAATCCGAAGATGCGCGACGGGTTCGTAAACAGTCGGAAAACATACTTTCGGTTTGCAATAGGCAAAATAATTTGTTTATTTGTTGGTTATTCTTGAACATATTCAGGACTATTTGATCAGATACAATGCAGTGGATCATATTTTCAGTAAATGGGAAGTCTCAGCTCATATAAAACACTCGTGTGGGATAGTAGCGGACCTACAATTTGTAAGTAAAAGTTATCAGTTTTTGATCAATTTTTGTTATTCTTGTTCAACAAATCTTCCTTTTCTATACATGAATACTTTTCGACTACTTTATTTATTTAAAGCATGATACCTCCAACATTTTCATATATATTTATACACTTGTTGCTTTCATGTTTGGGTACTTTCGAAAACTTTATTTATAATAAAATTTTCAACTTGTAAATGGATTTTTAGAAGAACGCAAACAAACAAAATTATAGCAGATTGATTGAACATTTGTTTTTCGAAATAAACATAACCTTCCTGAAACTCACTTAATAAGGATACAAATGGCCAAGTGTGTAAGAGTGTAAGGGGAATTCTATTATTAAATATACTGAATAGGTTCCGTAATCTCAAGGAGCCAAAACTAGTCCAAGTACGCGGAGGGACAAGGCACTTAAAAATACAACAAGGCAGTCTGAAAGACAGCTAAATCCCCCGCCACTGCTATGGATAGTGAAAGGGTAAAACCTTTGATTTTAGCTGTGACCTTGACCTTGAACTGACATGGCTGACTCATGAATTCTGCACAACGTCTTGATGAGGTGATCATTTGACCAAAGTTTCATGAAAATCCTTCAAGGGGTTTAGGAGATACAATGCTGAAACCTTTGACCTTCAGTTGTGACCTTGACCTTGAGTTGACATGGCTGACTCATGAGTTCTTGATGAGGTAATCATTTGACCCAAGTTTGATGAAAATCCTTCAAGGGGTTAAGGAGATACAGAGTGGACACCAAATGGAAGGCTCAAACCTTCGACCCTTAGTTGTGACCGTGACCTTGAGCTGGCATGGTTGACTCATAATTTCTGCACATCGTTCTGATGAGGTAATCATTTGACCCAAGTTTTATAAAATTCCTTCAAGGGGTTTAGGAGATATAGAGCGGACACGAAATGGAAGGCTCAAACCTTTGACTTTCAGTTGTGACCTTGACCTTGAGCAGAAATGACTGACTCATAAGTTATGCACATCACCTTGATGAGGTGATCGTTTGACCCAAGTTTGATGAAAATCCTTCAAGGGGTTTAGGAGATATAGAGCGGACACAAAATGGAAGGTTCAAACCTTTGACCCTAAGTTGTGACCTTGACCTTGAGCCAGCATGACTGACTCATGGTTGTGCACATCGTCTTGATGAGGTGATCATTTGACCCAAGTTTTACAAAATTCCTTCAAGGGGTTTAAGAGATATAGAGCGGACACAAAATGGAAGGGTCAAACCTTGACCTTGAGTTGTGACCTTGACCTTTAGCCGGCATGGCTGACTCATGGGTTCTGCACATCGTCTTGATGAGGTGATCATTTGACCCAAGTTTTATAAAATTCCTTCAAGGGGTTTAGGAGATATAGAGCGGACACAAAATGGCAGGCTCAAATCTTTGACCTTGAGTTGTGACCTTGACCTTGAACCGACAAGGCTGACTCATGGGTTCTGCACATCGTCTTGATGAGGTGATCATTTGACCCAAGTTTCATGAAAATCCTTCAAGGGGTTTAGGAGATATGGACCGGACACGATTTTGTTACGGACGGAAGGACGGACAGACGGACGGAAGGACGGACGGAAGGACGGACGTAGACCATTCCTATAATCCCTCCGCCACGGCGGGGGATTAAAAAAAGTATTGCACTGTTACAAGTTTGGTAAATAAAACCGGTCTATTTGTTTGCAAACAAACAGCTATTTGAAATTTCAAATTTGGAAACTTGACAAATAAAGCCTGCTCTTATGATAGTTAAATGCAGTCTATGAGTAGGTTAATTAGAAGCATATACCAAAACAAAGAAATTAATAGAAGGCGTATTAAATTATGCAACCCTCTTAAGCGTCCCCTTGCTTCGGCTTAAGCGGAATTTTATTATCAAAACAGTTTTAACAAACATCTGCAAAAGCACTTACAAAACAACTAGTAAACGTTCAACGAAATAGGTTATGAATAATTGTCTCCTTCATCGTACTTCATCGTACTTTAATATGGAATTACTTTATTGTATGATCTAGAACAAGTAAAAAAACTATTATGATGATATGTATTTCGTCTTTCAAACTGGAAGGTATTTATATAACCCGCGAAAGATAAAGATACATTTAAATCTGTAGTTGTTGCATAAAGAACATAAAGAATAGATTCAAGGTGTTTGGCTACGTCTTTGATTTATAGATATTTGTAACTTACATTTAACATACAAATGTAGCTGTTTCACTGACTGTTTGTAGTTGTGTTGATTGGAAGCTAAGCATACGTAAATACCGGCATCTATGCAAGTTGCAGCAATGAGTATACACTCTAAAGATTTGGTATCAACGACACGCAATAACTCGTTTCCATCAGTTTGAAACTGCAGAGTGATGACCGACCCAGGATTGCTATCGACATCGCAGTGTAACGACACTGCCGCACCTTCATTTACTGTAACTGATGTTTCACCAGCGTAGTTGCTAACATAGAAGTCTGTCACTGTTGCTCCGTCTAATATAAATAATAAACTTTGAAAATGTAAGGAGAAAGGAGAGTAAAAGACAACATTGACGGGACTGAAATATAAGTATGAGAAAGAGATTAATGACAGAAAATAAAATATGTAAAATTTCTAGCTCAAATCATGACAAAATCAAGAGAAGTCTGCAGCTCAGTGTGTATAACATTGCGCCAATTAAGATCAACAAACTTAAAAATAATGGAAACCCACAAAACTGTCTACCTAAGCAAAGTTTTACATTTCATTTTGTAAACGTGTAACAGTTTACAAACGTGCCTATGGTTTTCTTAAAATCTTCATTTCATACATTTCATATTTAAAATATTACTTTATAAAAATATTATGCGAAGTGGTTGAGAATTGAAAACGCTATAATGTTTGCTTGACTCACAAAAAAAGTATTATTTAAAAAAGAAGCTTCGAACTGAATACTTACATAAAACATTAAGATAAAAACGTTTACTGTCCGGCGTGGTACTTGTTTGTGTCTGTCCAGTTTGTTTCATTATGTTTGCCACTTCACAAGTATAAAACATGCTATCGTTCCTTGATACATTATTTATAGCTAGATCTTGTGTTCTCCATTCTCTACCCTCAGCTGCTCTCCATATAAATATAGTTTCTGGTGGGTTGCCAACTGTAACTGGGCAAATGATTGTCAAAGACGCTCCTTCGGCAATACTTCTGTTCTGTAGATCAGCTATAACAGGTGGATCTTGTAAAATGTATAAAGTCTATTATTTCAAGTGATACTGAATAATGTAGTTGTGTCTGTTCACATCTTGATGCAAGAAGTTGGTGATAGACAAATGTGCAACATTTGAAACTCTTTTGTAAACATCACGTATGTACGCTGAACATGTTTCTCATTCTTAGTTCAATTATTGTAATAGGGGGCAATTATTTATTTAAAGACAGTTCATGCATGCGATTTTCATTGTAAATGATTATACACTATTACAGGAGTTTTCAGATGATGTCATGCAGTGTGTTCTGTACAAACGTATTCGTTCATATATCAAAGCAGAATTACATTATCGGCCGAAACCAGAAGGAAATCCCCCTTCAACTATAGCACGTGTCTGGAATAAACGATATTATCATTTGTAGCTCGGAAAAAAATGCAGGAGGATATTAATTATATCCCCACAAAACGAAATTTGGGGCGTATACGGGAGTGACCAGGTTGGTCGGTCTGTCTGTCCGTTGGGTTTCATGGTTTCCGGATAATAGCACATGAAAGGCTTTGCAGATTTAAATACTATTTGGTACTCAGGTGTAACATCAAAACGTACAGGTCAAGTTCGACTTTGAGGTTGGTAGGTCAAAGGTCAGGGTCACAGTGAGCCGGAACAATTAAACGGTTTCCGGACGATAACTTTAGAACGCTTTGGCCTAGGATCATGAAAATTGGTAGGGAGGTTTGTAATGACCGACATATGGCCCTTAATGATTTTGAGGTCAGTAGGTCACAGTGACTCGATACATTTAAAAAGTTTTCAGACAATAACTTCAGAACGTTTAGGTCTAAGATCACAAAACTTAATGGGGAGGTTGGTCATCACTATCAGATGACTCCTATTGATTCCGATTTCAAAAGGTCAAAGGTAAGATTGACCCGGAGCATTTAAACCGTTACAGCATAATATCTTGAGAACGCTTGGGCTGAGCATCATTGGCTTAGTTCTGTGACAAGGCCATACTGTGGGGGTATAATTCGTCACTCCTGTGACAACTCTAGTCAGTGGCGGTTTATATTTTGCTTTATTTTATGACTCATTGTCATTGGTCGATAACGTGCCACATGGAGGTACACTAAAAGTGGTATTCAACGGAAAAAAAGATATATTTTTGAAACAAAATTTAACGAGCAACTATTTTTCAAACAAACTCGCGCGCTTTACGAAATATGGATCTGTGGAACACAGCCAATCCATATCAACATTGCATCGATGCACCTTGGTATGATCCATAGATTTGGATATTTACTTTCTCATTTGCCAATAATTGTTCCGTAAGTTCGCGGACAGCATTGTTTCGACATTATTTTACAGCAACAGCTTAAGGATAAGTAGCGTGACACGGCCTAGCGGTGGTTAGTGCATTTCTGACTTAAAACAATTCTTTTCTTGGACATGATGCAGGCTCCATTACCACAGATCCCCTCTCTAAATTCCAGTTTGTTTAGTTCTAGCCATTGTTTTCTCCTCGTTTAGAGAAAAGTCATTTCTGCTGCTTTCCATGGAATTGCACATAGTGCAACTTTGAAGGTTCCATGTGCACCGCCGTATGCATACATCTACGGATTATGATATAATTATATTCTGTGACTTATAACATGACTGTGTAAATGTTGTGTTCTGCTCAACATGGAGCTAGAGGGCGTGGATGCAAGCTTGCATTTCCGCTGCCCTCCTTGAACGGAACGGGCTCAATCAAACCGAAACTACAACATTTTTGTTTATGTCGTGTTGGGCGACCTGTGGTTTTCATTTTTTTTATTTTGAAATACAAGCTTTCCTGACAAAGCACATATACTTTCATTAACATATGGAGAAAATGTCAGATTCTAGCTGTACGGTTAACCGTGCAGTACTTTGCAATCTAAATTCAATTCCACCTTTTTGATAAAGTGAAGTTTCAATTTGGCAAATGAAAAAGTAAATATAAAACATATTTTGACCGAATAATATCTTAAACTGATTTAATAAAAGACACAAATAATTCTTATATCTAATATTTCAAGCCTTTGGTTGGTTTAGCCAAAACCTTAAGACACTCATTTCATCATTTTTGTATCCACGTGCAATATTAAAATTGCTTCAGTGCCGAAATCGGTATCAGTAATATTAAATGAACGGAGGTCATTTTCTTTTTAAAAGAAAAATAAAACTTATAATTAGTCATTAATTTTCCTTAGTTAGACAATCCGACCAGCATTACATTTTAATGCGGCGTTATATTTTCCCATAATATGAAGAATGGTAATAAAATGTTAACACGTAAATTATTCCAAATAACGCCTTCAAATTCATTTAAGATATGTAGATCTCTTAAATCATAGGCAAATATCTCAAAAAATAAGTGCATGGACATAATTGATAATTGTAAAAAGGTTTATCACAATCCACACTGGTAAAACATTTCTGTTCTCAAAAACTAATATTAGAATAGTGATGTTCCCATATTTTTCCTTTATAAAAACCTTCGTTTGGTTCAGATTGCAAACAAAACTCTAGCACATGACCGTATATTTTGTAACTGCCAAATTTTGAAGATTTGAAAAAAAAAACAGGATTTAACAAAATTCTACATTGTATACACGATTTTGTTTGATGGAGTATATTTATTAGCGTTATTTCTTGTACACGTTTTATGTGATCTTGGCAATATTTGATCAACAAAAATATTACATTTTATGAGCCATTAATTCTCAAAGCGGCTCCGGACGTTATATTTCAACGTTCACTGCCATTACTCACACGGAATTATAAGCAGTCATGTTTCGTGTCAGAAGCTTATAATACATAACAATAAATGTTATATACTTACATAACACTTTAATATCTATAGAAGAAGAGTTCCTTCCAGCAACAGTACTGTCAGTTGATGGATCCATAGAATTCTGTACATCACATGTATACTGACCATCGCTCTGTACTCTGTTTATATTCATAACTGAACCAGATGTTGTAAGAGTATTATGTGTCCATGTGTATTGAATCTGATTTGGATTACCAGTGCTGCTGCAGGTAACTGACACAGAGTTATTCTTGATCACTTTAATCGTTCCGGACACTTCAGTTGACTTTATGTAAAATACTGGTGTTGTAGGTGGATCTGTAAAATCGATGTCATGTGCAGTTAAATAAGTCACAGTTCTTCTTCGCAATGCCTAGTATTTTATTTAGTGTACACTGCAACGGAGTGCAAGTTCATGTTTTATGGCGAAATAAATGATTATTATTTACTAATAATTCGCAATACAATTTGGAGTTTATTTGAAAAGCACACTATCATGCCCTACAATTTCAAAATACAATGTGTCAGGAAACGAGTTATATGGCCCAGGGAAGTGCATACGCCTTTAATATCTTGAACAATGAAATGGGTCCAATCTCTTAGGTGACTATGTCATAGACTAGCTGACAAACGATATAGAATGTCCTTTGTTAAAACGTGTAGCTGATGAGACCATATATCCCATAATATATAATGACTCGTAAATGATTTCAATTATGAGCTAGATACTTCAGGGATCAGGTAATATTCAGCTCAATGTTTCAACTATCAACCTTCAACTAATGAAATCAGCTCAAACTCCTATAGACTGGAGATACTATATTTGACGGGCCTTTTTGATGAAGTTCCCGTCAGACAATGTCTTTGAACAACAACGTACGAGTCCTATCGGATAAATGCTCAACCTGTGTCCTCTCAATTAAAGCTGCAACTCCGTGTGTTTACCCTGACTCCTGGATGTTCAGCGCAGTTATGCTATTACATGTAGCATTCAACTACACTACCGTATAGGTATAACCCCGATGCCTTGGCTGTACTTCGCCAATAACGCTGAACCTCGTCTATAAGCTGGAACTCTCCTACTATCTCAGTAGATTACCAAACACTACGTCTCTGTCTCAGCTTTACGATGCTCAGCCTGTATTTGCTAACGTCGTTAGCATTCAACTACCCTTAAGGTAAAACTCCTATGCGCTGGTCCTATAGCTCGAAACCTTGTTGAATTTCTGCAACTCTTCTTTAGTCTGTGAAATTCAAACGTCTTCTTTTTAATAATTTATCCGCACTGACAGTGTAGTTGCTATAGCCTCCTTATCAAGGTACTGGGATAAATTATTAGTGAATCATCGATATGTCCTCTTCTATCGCTGGATACAGAATGATCTATCTGTCATCCATCTACCTATTTATACCCTAGCAGAAGTAAGCTTTGATTGGTGCTATTTATAGAAGTTGTTTCTGACTGGTCCAAATCTGTACATAGTATTTCAAAACTGGTACTTGCCTTAGCAAATTATTGGTTCCCTTTAACTATTTTATATAACATAATGTGTGATGTTGGGTTCCAGCTAACACTATACTTAACCCAAATCGTCAATAAATTACCCCAATCCTATTATCTACAGCAATTCAACTATAATTATAGCAATGATAAAGGAGTCAAGCACTATCTGTGCCCACCTGCCACACGAGCAATATATCAAATATACAAATTATTCTGACACAATGAATGATCTCTAGATACCAAAATTGCGATTTGTAATTAGATTTGTCGTCCACAACATAACAATTAATCAATATTTCAGAACCTCTACTGAACATCAGTACAAAATGTAATCTCATAACCTTTAAAACTGGACATTCTTTATAATAAGTGGAATTTAACTGCATAATGTATGTGCTTCAATAGAATCCGCGAATAACTAATGCCAACGTCTGCGTTCACATGTTTGAGCTTGATAAATTGAAATTGTTTTTAATTTCATAGATATTAAACTAGATACGAGTCTACCGCCCGCCCGCTTAGCTCAGTAGGTAAGAGCGTTGGTCTACGGATCGCGGGGTCGTTAACAATTAATCAATATTTCAGAACCTCTACTGAACATCAGTACAAAATGTAATCTCATAACCTTTAAAACTGGACATTCTTTATAATAAGTGGAATTTAACTGCATAATGTATGTGCTTCAATAGAATCCGCGAATAACTAATGCCAACGTCTACGTTCACATGTTTGAGCTTGTTAAATTGAAATTGTTTTTAATTTCATAGATATTAAACTAGATACGAGTCTACCGCCCGCCCGCTTAGCTCAGTAGGTAAGAGCGTTGGTCTACGGATCGCGGGGTCGTGAGTTCGATCCTCGGGCGGGGCGTATGTTCTCCGTGACTATTTGATAAACGACATTGTGTCTGAAATCATTAGTCCTCCACCTCTGATTCATGTGGGGAAGTTGGCAGTTACTTGCGGAGAACAGGTTTGTAGTGGTACAGAATCCAGGAACACTGGTTAGGTTAACTGCCCGCCGTTACATGACTGAAATACTGTTGAAAAACGGCGTTAAACCCAAAACAAACAAACAAACAAAGATACGAGTCTGATAATTTGAGGGGTTTTTATTGGACCTGTATGGCAGATTCAACCACTTTGCAGTCTACAAGTTGTGTATGTACAACATGTTTAAATTTCACATGTTTAAATTTTCCCATTAATTGCACGATATATGGAAAAGGACACATTGCCCATACAAGTTATACGTAATTAAAAGCTGCTAAAACTACTAACAAGCAACGTAGAAGTAACAAGACAGACATCAGTAAGTCAGACAATGTCGTATAATCAAAAGATGCCACCTACCAAAATATTTGCCTAAATGAGTAAACATGATACTACATGCAGTATCTATAGAGAAAACTGCTAATTACCCAATAATGGTACCTACATAGAATATGAATTTGGATTGAGACGGATCCATTTACAGCAAAATGTGATGAATAACATGAACATGTCCTGTCCTGACCACGTTTAGCTATCCATGTTGCCGTTTTTGAAACTTCATCAGTAAGCGTTATGTCAGATTTGCCTTCATTATAACAGTTCCATATCAATTTTGCAAGAGGATTTCCACCACTGACCAAGCATGTCAGCTGTCCTGCTGTGTTTTCTATAACACGATATGAGAGATTGTCTGTAAAACCTAAAATCTCTGGTGGACCATCTGGGCCATCTATAATATAACAAAAATTAAGAAGTTTATACGATACCAGTTACAATGTTATTAACCGACAATTTAACGGATAATTTGGCAGTTTGTTCAAAGCTTGACGATAATATGAGAAACTTTAAAGGGATTGGCCTCCAGATCGTCCGACAAAACAGAAGGCTTTAAAACTTAATTACTGACAAACTATATTATGTCACGGAAACGAATGAGAATTTGCTGTTTTTTCAACTTTTTACGATGAAAATCGAAAAGCGTTGGAAACGCTTTAATCAGGTAAACTGTCTCAATTATAGATATCTATATTTTGAAGTCATAATTCACTAATTGCGCTATAGCGCTATTGTTTATGACGACGGGAAAATATCTTTATTGCCACGGGGTTCGATTATCAACGAGATCATCTTTTTTCTTGATTTGAATTTTTATAATATTTTAGAAACAAAAAAACTCATATTCTAATGTTCATAGCATGACCAAACTTGAATTTGAGAGAAAGATTATTTTTAGCCAAATATATTGGGCATATTTTTCTACAAGAGAATTTATTTTTTAATTAAAATACCCTTTTACTATTTACTTATTCTATTGTTATGTTAATTTAATATAAAAGGAAATAATACTTACATAAGACGTCCAGATTTGGTTTCTGTGTAGAAACTAAAGACGTCTGATCTGAAGAACTATATGCAGTACAATAGATGCTGATCCCGTTGTCAAACTTTGATGGAACAAACGTCAGTGTACTTGTTGTTTTAATTAAATAATCACTTGTATTACTATACGATGTCTTTATTGCTGATGTTATTTCAATATCGTCACTGGTAGCACTAGGTGTTCTCGAATCATTGTACCATTTTACTGTGGGTTCTGGTAATCCACCTGATGTTACACATCTAAATTGTTGCAACGTGTTCTCATTTATAGTGAGTGTACTTGTCAGTGGAAGCGTTAAACTAACTGATGAAATGAAAACTGCAATAAAACGTTAGTTTGTTATACACGACTGTACAGTCAAATCAGATATTTTCATGGCATTATAAAGGTTCACTTAAATAAAAATTTGAACTAGTCCGCGTTGTAGAATATTTGCGATATATGACCAACTTGAAATATACATGTATAATGTTTTCTGTTTAAATCATAGCGCTTTCGGACGTACTTATTTTCGCGTAAAAGCGAAAATAAAAGTCTGATTTTTTTCAGTATTTTCATTTTGATACGGTTGTGATTTCTGTTTAATCAACAACGGAATTACTTTGTACAAAATCAATCACAAAGTCGACAGCTCTATAAGAAGGCTCCTGTACGAAAAATGGACCTGTTTTACAGCTGTAAAACGTCTGTAGAAGACCTGTATTTTGAATTTACAACTGTAAAAGACCTGTAAGTGGAAAACTGATCAGAAATACAGTTAAAGTTTTCAGGTGTAAAATATGAAGGTCTCAATTTACAGCTGTAAAAATTTTACTGTTGAAAGTTACAGCTCTAAAATGGTCATGTCTCAAAATTACAGCTGTAACATTTTGGAGGGAAACATGAGTACTGTCAGCCATCTTTAATGCATTTTGGCGGGATATAACTGAAATTCACACAGACATCACATCTTGTAAAATTTTGGAATTTAAAGCGGTATAGAGTAAGTACAGATGTTTAATTATCCATTATAGTTGTAAAAGGACATGTATAAGTACATACATTAACTATTTACTCTATACTGGAAGCCGATAAGTTTAAAAGAAATAATTACAAGATTGTCATATGTTTTCATGACTGACAAAGAAAGTTTTATAAACAAGATCTGCATATGTTGTACTTTGTATCCTACTTTTGAATTTTGCTGTTGCTATACTGTAATCATACCACATATATTTTACGTACTAGATCATTTATTTTGCCATTTTCATAGTAATTGCTACCTTATCTAGAGAACTGCAATTCATCCTAAAACTTTTTGCACCTCTACTTTCGTCCCTTAAAATAATACCCTCTTTTTCAATACCTATATTTCTACAGCTGTAACTTTTGAGCATTTTTACAGCTGTAACTTTTTTTCATTTTTACAGCTGTAACTTTTTTTACAGGTGTAGATCATTTGCATATTTCGACTTGTTTTACAGTCGTTTGACAGCTGTAAATTGAAATCTAAAGCTGTAAAATCAATATTGTTATATAAAATCTACAGGTGTAAATTTGGTGTAAAGGTGTAAAGCATGTCTGTTATTTTGAACAAAAATACAGGTCTTTTACAGCTGCAAAATTTCGTACAGCACTGGACTTACATTCCTAATGTTATATGTCATAAAATCAAGACCTGATTTCCAGTAAATAATTGCTTACTTCCAGTAAAAATCACCGTTGTGACTTTACAATTGAGCGGGTTGCAAAAAACACATTATCAATTATTAAATATAATGGAGATTTCATAACTTACCTGTCACTCTTGGTTTAACAATATTGCTTCTTATAAAAGTAGTTGAAACATCAGGTACTTTAACTGCACAATTCCACTCGTCATTTAGGTTATTCCTTTTTACATGCTTAATAGTTAGTGTGAAAGTTTTAATACTGACATCACAGGTATGGTTGTAAAGTGTTGCATTTGGTCGATATAGATCTTGGCATGATCCTCCTGTGAGTGTAAAAAAACCTACGGTGACTGAGTTCACAGTCCATACAATATCCGAAACACTTTGACTACCACTGTACATGCATGTCAATGTCTGTGGACTATTTTCAGCCACTATTGATGGTGATAAGGCAAGGTTTAACTCTGTTTCTTGAGTTGTAACAACTGAAATGATAAATCTGATATTGAAAGATTATCTACACAAAATTTATTAATATCGTACACAGACAATAAATCACGTCTACTGAACACGATACGTATCTACCGAAATAAAAAAAGCTAATAAAGAATGTTACTTAATATACTTTCAATAGAGATGGTAGGACTTGAACCTGGACCCTGGTAGTTCGGCGTCTAACAAATATGTACAGTACCTTATCAGATGAAATGCAAAATGTCGTGGTTAAGGAGTTAGCTGACCGCTAAACATAAGTACGGAAAGGATATTTTATCCCTAGTCCTACTATGTGCATAAACCGAGTAGATTTATTTCCTCTCACTTGAATGTACCAAGTAAAACGTTGTTGTTGTTGTTTTTTGTTTTGTTTTTTCATGAAAGTTAAATTTGTATTCAAGTCTTGAAAATGAAATACAGTTTACTTGTGAATGGAACAGAATCTGATTGAGATAGTTAGAATGTTGCTTGCCTTTTATTTTCTGATTTACCGGAAATCAGAAAATTCTCATATTTTCGTTGTTTCTTTTTTAAATATAAGGCAATATTAGCGATAAGTAAATGGAGAAAACAACGGTGGTCACATTTATATACATATGCAATATCATTTAAAATATGTATAATTGTTCCGACCACATAACAAAAAAAAAAAAAAAACGTCGCCGGAAACCGAGATCGATCGGTATAACAGGAGGAAGCAGATCTATTTCTTTATCAAACTAAGTACTTTAGATTGAATTCGCAAACATTTCTTTTTGCACGAAATTAAAACATCAATATGAAAATTTTGTGCATATGCAGGCGTGTCAGTTAGATCATAATAGAAGGCAACATCCAATTTCCCCGCCTAATTTCTAGACAGATTTGGGACGAAACAGTTGCAGCATTATAGAAATGGGCAAACTTCTTAATTGGCATAAAAACCTGTATCTCTTCTTTATGCTCATCTCATAAATAATCCCGTCCCATAAAAAACTACCACCATATTCTCTGATTTTTAGATAATTAATTTTACGCTGGTAAACAGTGAAGGAAGTGCAAGACACCTCAATTTCAGTTTTTTTTTTTTTTTATAATCTCTATGTATAACCTGCAGTTAAAAGTTGACATCTACCAAATATGGTATTTAAATCAAGCAATACGAATGTAATAGTAAGTTCTTTCGTTATTGGCAGCAAAATATGTACTGGTTGGGAACCATTTTCCGGACACATTTTCCGGACACATTTTCATATTTCGGCTCCATTAATTCCTAAAAAAATATTTAACATAAATGAAGTCCACACTGTACAAACTTCAGCTCCTTCCACATCCGATGTTGTAATCAGCATCGCGTTGTGACGTAAAATATGGGTTTCGATGGGCCTAAAATGGGGTCACTAAAATAAGGTATTTTTCCCGTCAGGTAAACCAGTTTCCGGACAAATATTTTGACGGTGTTTTGTTGTTAATTTGATACCAAAATAAGTAATTAAACTATTTCTACACATTTCTTAATCATTCATCTCTTCAAAATTGCACATGAAACATAACCCGACGTTCAATAGCAGCTACGAAAGCAAACCGAGGTTGACTCTAAAAAACTCGAATTTCGTCTTATAAGAATTCTTGATAATTCCAATAGAAAATAGAATAAAATTAGTGCAAAAATCGACAGCCCTGCATCTTATGTAACATTTAGCGTGAAATTAAAAGTAGAACAAGTTATCAGCAGACAATCATTATGCAGTTTGATTATTTCTTCCACACTTGATACCTCGGCATGTGTGAACTACTGCGCATGCACAATGCTATCTTCATGCCCCGTTAAGACAGAAAGTTGTTTTGTAAACGCAGGTGAGTTATCATCAAAAACCCAAACATTATACAGCCTTATAAAATAGTGGTTTGTTGTAGACATGAAGAACAAACATCTAAATGTTCTAGATAAAACAATTACATGAATAACAACGAAATAAAGCGGATAATGCATGTGTCCGGAAACTGGTCCTGTCCGGAAAATGGTTCCCAACCAGTACGGGATTTTGTAAGAACCACTGAGATATTAAGCATAAAACGTAATGAGACCGATCGCGTAACAGAGGCGTTGACCACTACATAATAATTATTGCGTAAATGAAATATTAACTGGTGCTAGTTGCGCTGCATGTGTAATATAGACGGATTCAGCTCGACTTTTTATTATGTTTTTCTATTAATTTTTTTCTTAAAAGCGCCGCTTTGCAAAAGGTCAACTTAAAGACACCACATAGAATATAATGAGTGTCTCTCCTGTACTGTACACAATATGAAACTGACCATCATAAAATGTTAGCATCTGGTTGATTCCTTCAACTTTATTGAAAATAATTGTAAAAAAACGAGTGTCAAAATTGGTTTAGTATTTTACATTCAAATAAACATTTAATGGCTGGTGTGTCAGTATCTTCCTCTGTCAACCGTGAGTGTTGGTTCTAATCAAAGTGGAAGTTGGTCTACTTCAAGTTTCACTTTTAACTGCACCAGTTTCAAAGTAGAATCTTAGTTTATTATAGTTTCTTACTAAACAAAAAATCTAATGTATCAGTCTCATGACGTAAAAATCTATTGCATTGCTTAGAGATCAGTGCGTGATCACCCCTTCGTAAAAGAAAAGTGCGGCGGTATTAACAATGAATATAGATATTTTTTAAAAAGTTGAAACTCAATGTGAGAGTAACTTAGTCTCACGCTGATTTATTCTAAAAATGGTGGTTTTGATGGGATTATTTTTCCAGCAACATTTTCAGCATGACATCAGGTTCGGCTCACAATTAAATACGATACTGGCATGTAGTGTGTAAATCGCATGTGAAAGTGGTAAAAATCACCGACCCAGAGCACTTTAAAGATCTGAATCGTACAAACAATTTGGTTTTGAATTTAAGTTTTATTTATTTAATGCATATGATACAGCATTTTACTTGTTAATTTGAATCGTTAATACAATTTCCTTTCTATTCTAAAGCAACCATACTCACATTTTGTGGTTACCTATTTTGTGCAACAAAACCCATATTTCTGTTCTATATATAAACGACGGAATAGATATGAATGTTTTTATCTTGTTTCCGACTTTGAGGTACACATGTTTCAACACAATGCTGACAAATTTGTTATGGAAATATGTATAGAAATTCTATGTTCTGAAATGTTTCACTTATATGTTCTGAATGCTTTCTGACAAAGATGGTAAAATACTAAACGTAGCCTACCAGTTCTTGCTATATCTCTTTAAAAACTTTAAAAGTTTTTATTCTAATAAAAGCAAACATTTATGCTATAGTATACAAATAGTATAAAAACACATCATAATTATGGTCCACAGTAACGGCCACATTTGTTTTTGTTTCATTTCCTTACATAATACCTAGTCCACACAAAAAAGTTTATGTTTACCCCTGTAAGTTAGAATGACCGGCATAACTGTGTTTTACTGGTGTTCCAAAAGGCCGTAATATCACAGTAATGATGACAATAACCTAAATTCTTTATAATGAAGTCACACTCTATAAACGACTGTACTCCCCCTCTTCCTGTTGCGACCGATCAAAACAATAAGCTGATCGCTAAAAGTTGGAAAAAAGCTATTTAAAAGTGATTTATGTGCTTTGTTGGTGTGTATATTTATACTTAATTGGAAGCTGAATATGATTTGTTTCTTTATATATATAATGTGTTAGTATGATTACCGGTAAAAATCATAGCAAACAGGAATAGCAACAGGAAGAGGGGGAGTACAGTCGTTTATAAGGGGTCCAGGAAGTTAATTATATCTGTTTGCCTAAAATAGAAATATCAAGCATATGTGTGCAATAGAATAGCGTAGTGTATGTTTGTTAAAACATATTAAATTGATGAAAATAATTTACTCAAACTACCTTTCAAGATAATACATATTCCAAAGTTTACGATAACAAACATCCACTTCCACAATAGCTTCGCTTCCATTATAAAAATATTAAACAAAGTGAAAAAGGAAGTAAACACGTTTACGACAATGTTTTTAAATAAATTGCATATATTTGAATGGTATGATTAACATCCCAAGTAAAGTCGATCTATTTTGATGAACTTCCTGGTTGCAAGATAATTTACACGTTTTCTTAAATCAAATCAATAGATGTTTTTATGCAAGATAAAACTGCGCTCAAGTCCATGATTGACAACAACTCTATATGAATAAACTAGCACTTAAGCCAAACGCTCGCAAAGGATTTTGTATTGCAATTGCAACAAAGTGACAAATAAGCATGCTATTAGACATTTGAAAAAGTCTATCTTCTCCGTAAGAATATATTAGTCCTAATTATCAATCTTGATTCTATCTTATTTTAAACACCTGCCGATCGTAAGAAAACATTACATAATTGTGCCCCGCCTTTTTCGAAGGAAAACAGTGTACATTGAAATCATAGAAATAGGCTGCGGCCTTCCGTCCGTTCTTCCATCCTTCTGTCCGTCCGTCGGTCCAAACGCCCCTCACATTTCTTGTCTGATCCATAAATCTGCCATCAATAAAGGGATTTTGAAATAATTTGGCATAAATGTTTCCCATAAAAAAAAAAACAACTTCTCAGGCGCAAGACCCAGACCTTGGCTCGAGTTCAAGTTCAAGGGTCACATTAAGAGGTTAAAGGTTGACATGGTCTGTTTCCTGTCCGGTCAATACCTCTGTCATTCATCAAAGGGATTTTATATTATAATGTTATTAATCAAGCAATTTCATATTGGCCTTGTTATTTGTCCAAGAGTTGTCGTATGGGCCCGAGGCCAAAGGCCAAGGGCCAATACGACTGCCCGAGGTCAAATAACAAGGCCTATCTAAAATCGCTTGATTAATGATAATATTATTATTCAACTTTCGAGATTGGCAGTAACACCATAAGAGTTACCTGATGGCAGCTATGCACGTTCAGGTGAAAAATTTTGCCAAGTTGTTTAGACTTATTTCAGAAATCATAATCATTTTCGCCAGTAGAACAGAATGAGTTGTATGTAGGTACTTGAGAAAAATTTTGAGAGATATTTGTGATGCGACATAATCAAGAGTAACTGGAACTTACCTTTTCTTGGAATTCCTATTTATTTTCTTAGTGAGTATCTTATCATTTGAATTGTGATAAAAACTGCTTTAAAAATCATTTCCTCTTAGGCTGCATACAACAAGACACAACATTGTACACATATATGTGTTGATTAAAATAATACAACCAACCAAGCACATATTATACACCCCCATACCTCGTTCATTTCTTATCTGAAATTGCAATTTACAACTGACACTCGTGATCGCCAATTTATTGGGTGGACGGATAGCTCAGTGGTTTGCACACTGGCCTTCCAATCCTGAGGTCGGGGTTCGATCCCCGGCAGCTACTCGGGAATTTTCAGAAACGCTTTTCAGTGTTTCCCACCCAACTAGAGGTGTACTGGTCAGGAACCCAGGCAATCCTTGCGTGTATCAGTGCTATACACTGGGCACGTTAAAGAACCAGGCTGTCTATTCGAAACGAGCTAGGCTAAGTTAGCCGGATAAGCCTGTATCTGATTTCTGATCTCTCTGTCGTGGGGGCTTTGTCTCACTCTGTCCCTCTGGTCAGATCGCTCTGTGTCTGTACTAGTAGAGGATGAATTATGCTACTAGTAGAGGATGAATTATACGCCCTGTGTGGCTGCATTTGAACTATGTAAAGCGCCTTTGGCGCTATATAAATCTGGTATAAATTAATGTACAACGCCGGTGAATATACTATGTGTAAAATTAGGCGCGTTTAATCAAAATAGAATAAAATAAAAAAATAAAAGCAGTTTTATTCATCCACTTTCCAGCATGTGAATCGCTAATTATCACTGCACAAATTGAAATCTATAACTCTGCTGTAAAACAAAATGGCGTCATTTAAAAATCTAAAGGAAGTGACTTCTCCGTATTGGTCCTCTCTTTTGAACCAATCAAAATGCTTGAATTCCGTATTGGCCCTGTTTTCTCGTATTGGCCTTGCTTTTCTCATATTTGCTCAGTTATGTTTAATTTTAACTGTTTCATATGATGTTCACAATTGGTCTAATACAGTGTGCAATATTGTAAAGTTGAATAAGAATACTTTGCACAAATGTTCCCAATATTGAATTGATGTATCATGTGCAAAACCCAAATCCCTAGCTCCAAGGGCAAGGTCATTTTTGGAGACATTTTTGGTATTTTTCCTGTCTGTAACTTTTTATGCATTGTTGTATATTTAAATGACTTATAGTTTGCATATTCATTATGTTTACGAGGGGTGATCAAATATGAACGCAACTAGGCCAATATCTCGCTTTTAACCACGATTTGCACGAAATAGGTACATGTATCGCATAGTGGGTTGTATAAGCTCTCCATTGATACAATACATGTTTAAATCCGTTCAGTCTAGCTTTGACAATAGCTCGATTAACACTATCTACTGGTGTACACTAAAGCTAAAATGATTGGGTAAAGGTCTCCTTTCACTGACCAAATACGGTCCTATATCAAGAACCGCTGTATTCTTGGTATACAGGCGAAAGACATATTTATATTTAATGAAATATGTCATGTTTATGGGAACAAAACTTTCTTTTTCATCTGTCACACGGTGGTGTTAGAAATTTAAAAGTGGTGTAAATTCTGTAAAACTTCAAATTCGTCAAAAATAGTTGAAAAAGTAAAGGATTTGATTGCTATCGATGCAAGATTTACAACTAGGCATATAGCTAAATGCGTTGGTATCTTAGTAGGAGCTGCTCATACAATTCTCAGACGTGATTTAAAAATGAGAAGGATAAGTGCCAGATGGATACTCCATCTCCTTACAAAAGAGCAAAAACTTGCTCGGATAGGAATCGCCAAACATTGTTGAAACAGCTTCCTAAATACAACAATCGATCTTTCGCATATATCATCACTGGCGATGAGACATGTGTTCACTTTTATGAGCCCAAGCGAAAGATACAGAACAAAATATGGGCAACCAAAGGAAGCCAACGACCTTGCAAAACGCACATGAGCGTCAAAAAAGTAATGTATGTAATTTTCTTTACAAAACAAGATCCTGCTATTCAAATTGCCATACGAAAGGGTAAATCTGTAAATGTCAAGTTTGACAAAGGCAAGGTCCTTCGTAAATTAAAGAAATATTTCGCAAATTGTTGACCAGCAACTGGTCTCCGCGGTGTCAGGTTGTTGCATGACAATGCATCGTCACACAAAGCGGCCATTGTACGCGAATATCTGAAACAGAAAAAGGTTGTCGAGCTTCCTCGCCCTCCTTTTTCGCCAGATCTCTTGCCCCTTGTGACCTTTCCCTATTCCGAGGCTCAGAAAACACCTTGATGGGAGAAAATATCAAACGCGCAAAAATCTCGGTTCGGCTTTTTTTCCAGTGTCTGAACAGTATGCCTCGAAAATATTATGTAAACGCCTTTAAAAATTGGATTAAACGACTGAAACATTGTATATCACATGGTGGTGAGCAGTCTGACTGAATTACTTGATCTTCTAAACGAAGATCTGAAAATGACCCATTCACATTCGTCTTCTGTATATTTTGGATTTCCAACATTGCTATTTTTATTTTCACAAATCTATTTTTATTTGAACCAATCAGACGACTTGTTTCAACAAGCATTTGGCTGAACCATCAAAATAGCGTCGAATATCAAAGAGTAAGAAAAATATGCAGTCAGTCTGGGGATCGAACCCGGGGCCCCTCGCTTACTGGGCAGGTGCCCTACCGACTGAGCTAACCGGTTATCTGACACTTCACGTGACCAAGTCTATACCATGTCATATGATTTCTCTCAAAACAGGAGGGCGTAGTCGCGATGTGGTCGTCATAAGAATTGTAAATATGAAAAACCCAGGCTAAATATAGATTTTTTAAACTTACAAAATGTTGTAAGTAAGCGTTCTGATTGGCTAACGAAATGGTAATTAGAACGGAGCTATCAATAGCACGTCTTTAGATCCTAAGCGTAGCGTAATAGGAGATGTACTTTAGTCAGATTGGATGGTGAGTATTTTGAAGGATTGAGATAATTATTTTGACATTGTTTGTTAAGCACTTCTGAAAATTGACCCAGTTGCATTCATATTTGAACACCCGTCGTATGCCCCAGAAGGTCGGCATATTAAAATCGCAATGTCCGTCCGTGTGTGTATGTGTGTGTGTTTGCGTGTGTGCGTGCGTGCGTCCGTGTGAATTCTTGTCCGAACTGTAACACTGCCATCCATAAAGAGATTTTTAAATAACTTGGCATAAATAGTCATGCGTCATGCGCAAGACCCAGACCCCTAGCTCCAAGGACAAGGTCACACATAGCAGTCAGGGTCTGTTTCGTGTCCAGTTTATAACTCTGACATGCATCAAGGGATTTGAAAATATTTTGACATGGATGTAAATCCTATTGAAAAGATGTGTCGCGCTTATGACCCAGTTCTCTCAGGTCAAGGTCAAGTTACAAAATGATTCATACCTGAACTATTCTGGCGTATTTTGCGCAGACAACTGTAGCATTCTTGGGCACGCTTCGGGGTCATTTGTCACTTATAGTGACAGCTCTTGTTCTTATTCACAATACTCTGACTAGATGTAGTTGTGTTGGAGCTTTAGAATGCACGCAGTTTAGATTTAATGAGTAAAGTAATTTATACAAAACGTACTATTCCAATCATAGTAAACATTGGCCAGAGAGTTGCACCAATCAAATGTAATCTTGCGGAAAAGGCTAAATAAACTATTTAATTTAGCATTTAACTTTATTGTTATTTTACAGGACTGCTTTATACCACATAGTGGGTCCCAGTTAGGTGTCTGCGCAAAATGTTTTTTTTTTTTTATTTCCGTTATATTTTATGACAATATACCTACATGTATTTAGTTTCATTAACAAGTGTTACTGTTACCAGTTTTGACTTACTTTTATAGATATTCACATTTTAAGTGGTTAGGGTAATTTGACATGTGACCAGCTAGGAACACAATTTCCTTTGCTTTATTTTTTAAATGGTTCAAATTTTTTACCTGAAACTTTCATGATAAAATAACAATGCACTGGACATTAACACAACATGTTAAAAAACATTTTTATTAGTTGAAATATTCGGGTGTTAATTTCAGCAGCAGTTATTGTAAACTAAATAAATATTAAAATGATAGTTTATCAGTACACTGTGATTAATATTGGAAGAGTGGTACACTCTCAAACTGGGAAAGAGTGGGTGGGGTAATAAAACATACGAAGCAACACTATTATAGAAATAAAAATTGTGCAGTTCAAGAAATGGCCTCAGATTGTCTACTACTAACTTTATTGTGACCTCCATGAGTCGTAGGGGCATATAGATTTGGTCTTGTCCGTGCATCTGTGCGTGCATCCGTCCGAAGTTCGTGACGCGCCTAGCTCAAATAGTATTTGATATAAATTGATGAAACTTTGCTCGAGTCTTTATTATGATATGAACTTGCGTACCTCTTATTATTTGTCTGGTTCCGCCCTTTTTTCCAGAGTTATTGCCCCTGACATAGTCAAAACACACATTTTCCCCATGAAGCGCACCTAGCTCAAAAAGTATTTGATATAAATTAATGAAACCTTGCATGCGTCTTAATCGTGATATGAATTTGCGCATTTATTATTTTACTACTGGCTATGCCCCCTTTTTTCAGAGTTATGGTCCCTGAAATAGTCAAAAATGAACATTTTCACCTTATTATGTGCCTAGCTCAAAAAGTATTTCATATAAATTGATTAAATCTTGTATGAGTCTTTATCATGATATGAACATGCGCACCTTCTATTTTTCGTCTGGCTCTGCCCCCTATTTCCAGAGTTATGGTCCCTGAATAAGTTCAAAATGCACATTTTCACCATGTGACGCACCTAGCTCAAAAAGTATTTGATATAAATTGATGAGTCTTTCTCGTGATATAAACTTGCGCATCTTTTTTCTTTTGTCTGGCTCAACTCCTTATTTCAGAAGTTATGACCCCTGAAATAGTCAAAAAAGCACATTTTTACCTAATAATGTGCCTAGCTCAAGAAGTATTTAATGTAAATTCATGAAACCCTGCATGAGTCTTGATTATGATGTGTCCTTGCATACTTGGCATTCTTCTTGAGAATTCTATTACTTATTACAGAGTTATGGCCCTTAAAATAGCCAAAATAGTGGATGTTTTGTCTGTGATGCTCAAAATGTATTTGGCCTAGAATAATGAATCCTTTATATAAAATGTTTGTTGAGGCTATATCCCCTTAAAACTTCAAACATGAATTACTGAATTATTTCCCCTTATTTGTGACAAATGTACCAGTGGGAGCACACCCTGTGTCCTACAGACACATTCTAGGCAAATTCTAGTTAAATGTAGACTTGGTTGATAAACTTTCTGGAACTTAAAGTTGCTTATTGAGTGCAACTGGTATATCTTCCTACCTGGAACTAACAATACCTAGATTGCTGTATGTTCATGCTTTGGAACAAGTGTAGATAATGTGTTTTTCCTTCCTTGAACTTACTTGATGGGTTCCTTCTTGGAACTAACAGTGTCAAAGTACAAAATTTAATGCAATTACATGTATAAGTATTTGTTCCTTCGTAGAACAAAAGTACTTGAAGCTTGGTGCAGATTTATGTATCTGCCTAGAAATTAATGACCAATGTGTTATGTACATGTAGGTAAATGACCAGTGACAGCACTGCCTGTACTGTATATTTATTTCATGCAGCTAATGACAAACCAGATAGAATATTAAAACTGTCTGCACTAAGGCTACCTGAAAGAGACTGTCAAAGACCTATATTCATGTATATTCTAAACTACGTGTATGTCTTAAAAAAGGAAGATAGACAAAGTATATCCGTATGGAAAGGTGAGAGATGTCAGTTAGGGAAACATGCTTTCACTTTCCGTCATTTGAGAGAGAGAGAGAGAGAGAGAGAGAGAAAGAGATATAAATCAGTATAATAAAAAGAAACAAGTGAATAATTATTTTTATAAGAATGTTCTACCTACCTTCCCTTGAAATGTAGGATCGGAGACAGCAAATGTTTTTAATGGACCCTTATCATCAGGAAACAAACCGTCATGCATAATTTATAACATTATGTATTCATGCACCCTATCATACGATAAAGTACTAGGCTGGTGCATTTCAAATTCCAATAATGGAGATAGGCCTTTTCCATTGCTTTTCTATGTCATTCCTCTCCAACTTGTGTTTTAGCTGCTACGTTTGAGAAATTAAAATTATAAAAAGTAAAAATATATAATAGGAAAACCCACGTTAAAAGAACTCAGTCCCTTCAAACCGAAAAGCCTAACAACAGTGTATGTATGGATGTGTACACACACAAAAATAAATCTTAATGTATACATCACGTAAAAGAAATAAATTAGAATTTGGGCATCGCCTTGGAATTATGATTAGCAAAATCACCACAACGGAGTATAAGACTTGAAGTACATCAGGAAAATTTGTCGTCTGCTAGCCCTGTATAGCAACCAATAAATATTCAGCCTATCGACAGACCTAAAGATATCCTCTTTACAGATATCATTCAACGGCGTTGTTTCTTCGGGCAATTTTACACAAATATTAATTGTGAGGGGTATAAACTAAATCTGGCCCCATTGAACTTTTGCACCAAAGACGTTTCCAATTTAAACGCTACAGTAACACTTCGTCTGATCATTTTGTGTCCAATTCAAGCAGTCTTTAGAATACTTTCTTTTACAGTAGTAACATTGGTTTGATTAAATACACATCTAGTAAACTCACAATGTTCAGCAAATGATTATATTTCTTTGAAAGTATACATCTCTATTTTATAACCATATATATTTTTTATAAAAGTATAACAACAAGTGAATGCCATAAATCTTTTGTCGGAAGGTACATTTGATCATGTACCACTCACTAAACGATTATGTTAACAATGCAAACTAAGAAAACATTTTAAGAGACTAAGGTATCGCAAACAAGTATACACTTGCTGTCCAAATCGTTACATTCATGTTTCTACTACACTCAACGTTTAGTGTGTTTTGTACATATCACAGTTTATGTATACTTATATTAGAGATTACTATCAAGTATATTAACACCCGTTTAGTCAAAATAGTTTTTTAGTTTAGATTTTATTAACAGTAAAAACGAAATTTAGAACACCTGACACGAAACTGAACAATTTCTATGAGATTAGAAGACATATTTAAGCTAAATACTTTTCAGATCGAAATGCCGGTGTGGCGATTACTTCTTTGGGCATTACCAAGGTTACTTAACAGTGTTTGGTAACAGAATATCAAAAAAGACGTATGAAATATCTTCAAAAACTTAGATAATGTTCCATTTGTTTTTGGTTTTGAGCGACCATTTTGAACATATTAAAACACACGGCTACCGTTGTAGTTACCATAGATCCCTACAGTGAAATGCACACTCTTCTTATTGCTGATAATTTACGTTCACTTTAAAGTAACTTAAAATCGTCCTGAGGCCCTGCTGGAAAGTAAAGCTGAGCTATATTCCCGCAAAATGTACGTTCTGTCAGTTGTTACTTTCCTTAAAAGAAAGAGCAATAAAAATGTAGACAGATAAAAGTTACAATGGCCATCACTAACACAATCAGTACCAACCTGTTTGAAATATGTAAATGTATATTTACGTATTTACAATTACTTATTGCCACGGTAGTAAAACTTACATGACATTTTACAATATGCATGAGCGTTTTAATGTAATTTAGATATATTTGAAGCTAACATATTGTTCCAGCTGACACAAAGAGGGGCCCATTCAACCTGATTACCGCATAGCTGTATGGTAAAATGTATAACACATTATGAAAATATACTTCTTTACAAAATGTGAACGTCCTTGTTTTTCATTAACTATGATATTTGTAGAATTGTCGATAGGAACGATATTTTATTTCGATATTTATAATAAATAAATCAATCAAGACTTTGTATGAAATATCTACATTGTTCCCGCCGACGTACTCGAACTCCAACACGTTACTCTTCTTGTTAAAATGTGCTTTTTCATTAATGAAATTGTGCATAACTGGAATAGTCCCGTAACTCGATGACTTAGAGTAAGCTTGGTACGAGCCGGTTAGGGTGACAAGTTCGGAAATGTTCCAAAATTATTTTATATTGTACAAGTGGTAACGATATTAAATGCCTACTAGAACTAGATAAGTCCTACGACCCATTGGTGCAATCAAAGAAATACAGCTTCATAACTTATAGACTATGAGCCAGAAGGGGTTTTGCTCCCCCCCCCCCCACCCCCTCCCAGGGGGAATTTTGTGGACCATATTTTTTTGAAACTCCAATGTGTGGTGAACATTTTGGCATAAAGTTTGCAACTGGCGAGTGGGGCTTCGTAACACCACCTTAAAATACGTTACCCGCAAAGCCAATAATTTGTTCATCAATTTTTACAGACGAATGGTACCATTATGTTAGTAAATCATTTCAAGTTTGCATATTTTATTACAAGGTGTATACTAGATGCTGCAATTTGATAAAATTTCAATATCTAAAATGTGATGTTAAAGAAGAAAAATATCGGAAAAAGATACGTTACCCTAAAAAAGCAACATTTTTGGCATGAAGTTTTTATTGCAATTTAGATGACCAGGCAATTAGAAACTGAAGTTACTATTAAAAAGTTCAATGTTCAGCAAAAACAATGATATATAGATTGCTAGTATAAGTTAAGGGAAAGCGTACTTTTAGCGACTCTTAAAATGTAACGTCATTCTTCCAAAATATGCTAATTTTCAATCATACCTACTTCAAACATGTTTTTTTATAAAAATGTTCTATCAATTTTATATTGACATTCTTTAGTTACATGTAATACAACTATATACTTATTTATCAACAAACCTCTAACTTGTAAGATGTCTTACATTGAATTCTACATTACATTTTACGTTACCAAACATACAAATTATATTGTATGTCTTCATTTTCTTTTAAACACACTTTATCAGTTGAAAAAAAAAACAAACAATATATAATTCTGTTCTCAACAGTATAGTTTTGCATTTCAAACTGAAGGTTTAACTTAAAACACGTATAAATATATCAAATTAAGTTACAGTTTACGTTACCGAACAAACTAACTATATCTCTTGTGTTCTGTTACCTCAAATATACTGTAACACTTAGAAAAAGCATATCTACAATTCAATCAAAATATGTTTTAACATTACTTTGCATTTTAACTTTAAACCCATATATTTAAAAAACAGTCTACGTTACAATTTACGTTGTACGTTACCTAACATATAAGCTATACATTTTCATGTATTCTGTATTGTGAACATATACTTTATCTTGGAAAAGTAGCAAACTTACAATGATTTTTTTTTTTGTTTTAAATATTTTGCTTTCAATTCTAAACACATATAGAACCTTATTTACATGGTCCATGATTACACCTTCACAAGAACACTATGTAGCCAAACATTTTTTAAACAACTGATATATATATTCAGCTATTTAAGCACATTGAAGTGACATACTTATAATATATACAGACATTTCCCAACACAGTGCTCTATAAAGATGCTTAATTTAAAACAGGCATATCACGATATTTAGAAATCTTGTGCATGTTTATGCACACACATTTTACATTTTGTTAACTGCTGTATGTTGTAACTGTGATTGTTTTGAATGTACAGTAGATTCATTCATCAACATAGACTTCATCCAACATGTTGTCAAACTCAACTGTATCCTTAAGTAGATATACCATGTACATGTATCTTCTATGGAGCCGGTATCCAGTAATGGTCATGACTGGAGTACTGTGACTTTCTTTAATACGGTATGATAAATTGATGGTAGTTCAATAAGACAATTATAGGAACTGCCTCAAAATAGGATATTCTGCAAGTGAAATTAATGTAACTCTAGTAGGTAAAGTGAAGTGCATTTGATTGCCCACTCTGAAGACAAGTTCTTACAAAACTAACTCTTTTGATGGCAAATATGGGACTTTAAACTTTTATGGGTGAATTCCGTTACCAATTGACAAGTTTATTCCAGACAGAGGACCTATTTGATTTCCAGTCATTTGAACCTCAACTGGTTTCTAGAGAACCTAAGGTCAGAGACAAATAACACTATTGGGGAATATTGTTACTAAAAGTCAAGCCACTTGTGTGAAGTTCGGAGGCCACTTTCTTCCAAAGGTTTGTGTACCTCATACAAGCAACCCTATTCAACATCAACATCCAAAGCCCGCTTGAGTACTGCCCTTCAATCACACTGGGCAGATGCCTTTTAATAATGTTGGGTACCAACAGTCAATCTATCATTGTTTTATCTAGGTCATGAGGGCATACAGGCCTGGTGGTTGCCACCACTAGAAACCTTATTGTATTCGGTACCACCTTCTCTAACAGGGTTCCATCTTCCTGTATTTAACCTAAGTGCATGTACATTAAGTCCATCTCCATGACAGCAACTATGGAACAAATATAATTATGTTGAGAAATACTTGTCCTGCGTCGCAAACTGCAGTGTCGTTGTTTGGGGATCAGTGTCCTTCATGTCTATTTTACTAATTCCTTCATTCCGAGATTGGTAGTTTACACTACCCTTACTGTGCACATTTCGGGGGAAAGGGTTGGGTTATGACAACAATTACTGTATGGACCTTGCTCCTGAAACTATGGCTTTACACAATTATGGAAACATCGACTTGGAGGGGCTGGGTCTATTGGATGTGTTCATGTATCCTGTTCTAATGGATAGACCAGTAGGGGCACGTTGTGCCAGAGTCTCACTTATTGGTCTGGTTTTGGCTTGCTTACCCTTACTCAGTAAGTGGACCTGTGGATTTGGTTAAGTTGCGGCAAGATCAACTTATCTCCAGTGTGAGACTGCAGTCTCTAAAACTGATGGTACATATGGCTGTGCAGCCTTTATTTAACCACAACATCCTTTGTACTTAGGTTGAAACACGAGTCCCTTCCAGATGGGTATTGGTATTTCGGGACCTTTGGAGGGACCTGTCTGGTTTAAGCAATAGAGATTCTTGGGCTGGAGGCCTAGGAAAGGGACTTCGGGTCATGGATCATTTACTTGAGACCCTCGTTTAGATATGTGTCAGCAGAGGCAAAGCCCAGTACAGCAATAGACGCAGAAACTGTGTCCATCTGTTTGAAGTCTTCCCAGCTTCCTGGGTATCCCAGGTTTATCCTTGTGAAAGATGCAGAAGCTACGTCCATCCGTCCGCCAAACTTTCAAGAAAACCCAAGTTTCTCAGATTTGTATGTTTGCTAGGTATCTTGACTGTGTTTTTGAAATATAGGTCAGAATGAGTATCCCATAGTACACATTAGTATGGGTATTCCAGCACGGTAATAATTTGGTACATTTCTCCGTGCAACCCAAGAGTTTATGAACTAATGCAGTATGTGTATCACCTGGCATACATTAGTGTCAGTATTATGGTCCTTGCTCTGGGTATCCGCAATTTGGTAATTTGGTATTTTTTCCAGCCCCGGAAGTTTATGAACTTGGGTCAGGGTATCCCATGACCTTAAGTTTTGTTATTATAAGATATGTGTGGAATAACTGCTTCAGTATAGTAATTAACCATCCATTGGGGAATCTCGTCTGTTTTAAGAAGGAAGTACTTGTGGTCTGCTTCGCATTAGATGTATGATTGTTATTGGCAAAACCTCCATGTTAATTATCCTGCAGGGTATCCCTGTTATGTCTGGTTCTGCAAGGAATCCGTTTGTGGCCTCCCAAGCCCTTATGACCCGCTTTATAGAACAGGGCTGGGGGAGTGTAGTGAGAATGCTGTTAATGGTAACCAAGGTCACTGTCAAAGGTCACAGGAGAAACAGCAAATCAGCGAAGAGGATCGACATCACATGGCTAGGAGGATCAATCGTTTACGAGGAGTATCTCCTCTAGACCAAACTCTATTGAATGCAGTTGTATTTATCATCAACAACCGAAATCTAAGACCATCTGCCTTTTAGCGTTAGAAACCTCTTCCACACCTAATAAGAGTGTATAGTGAATACCATTTTTCACTTCAAGCTCAATGTCACACTTAGTCGTCAGAGGTCATACCTTAGGACTAATATTGTTTCGCATTGCGGAGTCTATGTTATTTAATTATACTAATGATAATTACGATATGCAGTCATACTGGTACATTCAAAGAGCTATATATTCTTAATATACATTTAAATAATATTTCTAATGAATTATAAAATCTATGTTTAAATCCTGACCATATATGTAATACCAAAATTTTAAATATTTTTTCTTTAACACATATTTCGGAAAGGTAACGTATCATATATGTGACATAATGAATAAGTTAACTCTAGGGACAGTTTTATTATATATAAATTTAATTACTGAACTGTGTATTGGCCATTATCAGTATTTTACAACTTAAAAAATCATCATTGTTGATATATTTCTATGTTCTAGTAATTTCAAAAGAAGTAACGTAAGTTACGGATAATACATAACATCTATGCACCTAAAATGATATGAACATAATTATGATAATTTCTATTTTAAATACATAAACATATCTAAGCGTCTTGTTTATTACGATTAATTGTACAACAGGCATGTTTATAATATTAAATTAACATAAATGGTGAATTAAATGAAAATTTGCATGGTAACGTATTTTAAATCTCCGTAACTCGTTAAAGCCCCAACGGAAACTTGCAAACTTTTGTCTCTGAATACCAACTACCATAAGGTTTAAGAAAATCATAGTGTTGAAAATTCCCCCTGAGGGGGAGCAGGGTCAATTGTCAGCTCAAGGTATATTACTAGTATTCCTTTTCTTTTCTATAATTAATAGAAGTAAAAAAAAATTTGAGAAAACGTCGCGTAAAATTACCGTATTGCGGTCCCCTTAATAAGTCCCTTGTCACAATGCATTATGTCAATATGCGTTATGCATTGTGCTTTATTGTAAATTTTTAGTGGTGCTTACGCTTATGCTAAATTGTAATCGTTCGAAATAAAATTGAAGCAAACATCTTTTTGCAGTCATAATGCCGATGATATAAAGTGAAGCTAAATGCAAAAAAAGAATTTGCGCATAGAATTAATTACCCTAAACTATACAAGCAAGCATGAAACGGAAAAGAGACTTACACTTTTAAATTGTTAAAATACATTTGTCATAAAACACTGGGCATTTTAGTACTAAACGGGACGGTGACTCCAGTGTCGTTATTGTAGAATGTGTTGATTCGGCAAAGTCAGTGGTTACTCAATCTCTTTCATGCTTATAATTATAACCAGGGAGACGATATATCACTTCCTATAGTTGCTAAGTAACTTGTATTCGCTGGCACTATTTCGCCCTCTGAAAAAAAACTAGTAATATCATGTGCGGTTCTAACATGCGTTGTGCTGTATGTGTTGTGTTCTGTGTAATTTGGAATTTATTTACCCACAACTAAACTTGCGTTGATTCGAGCTTAAAATGAAAGGTCAATTTTCCACCAAACTGAGACCGTCATCCTGTCCTACCTACTTAACCTATTTGGCAACGAATACCATCAGATTCTAGTTACGAGTCTTAATACAAAAGCTATTTGCAACAGAGCAACAAACACTTGTGATGCAGTGCACCAATATTACCAAGGCTTGTAATATACTGTGATGTTCTCATTTGCGTTGAGCAGTGCTTATATAATAATCAATTTTATACCATATTAAGACCGCCATCCTGTCCTAACTACTCAACCTATTTGGCAGCATTCCCTTCACATTGCAGTTCAAAGGATAAGGACACGGACATATTGTTATTGCAATTACTAATACTAGTGATATAATGCGCGGTTCTAACATGCGTTGTGCCGTGTACGGTTGTGTTCTATTAACGACTAAAATGAAAAACAATTTTATTTGTGACTGAATGGATACAGACTATTTCTTACTAATAATTACTTCAAAAACTATATACGACGGCCTATTCTGTGTCGAACAGATCAATTACAGTGATAACTGGATTAAAATATAAGATCAATTACTATACTTCAGTCAAAGATACAGACAAATCTTTGACAGTACAACAGCATTAAAATCGTGCAACTGGGTCGTTTCTATAGGATGAGAAATGAAAATGCACCATAGCTTGAAAGTTCTACATTTTTCTCTCTGATGATTGGAATATTTTAACTTTGAACTAATACATTTTGTGAAAATACTTGAAGTACGCTTCTTTCTTGCTTTACATCAATGTTATATCTTATACAATGATTCAACTTAAACTGTATTACAGAAATTGATAGCCATTATCAAAAGAACAGAGGAGGGCTACTATACTTGCCCTGGCGTTGGCGTCGGTTTAATTTTAATGGCAATGCTCTCAATGCACTTTTCTTCTTAAATGCTCATCCATTTATCATTTACATAAGCCTGGCGAGATTGCATGAAAATGTACATGGTGTCCTAAGGATATTAGGAATATCATATTTGTACTAAAATAATTGTTTTTCCAACATTTGATGATACGTTTGTATTAAAACAGACGTTTCAGATAAAAATAGCTAAAGAAAATGCATTTTTGGAAATGTCTATATATTATCATTTCCGCACTTGTAACGTAATTAAACGTATTAGTGTCGGAGGGCCCTTTCACGCTTCCGTAGAATCAACATTTGAGTATCGACAGTAGTATTAGAAATACCGCAGCGAGCCCGATTTTGACCCCCCTGACCCCTTGACCCTATTCTAAAAAATCCAATGCCGGACAATTTAAAACCAAAAAATAAACAAATTTTAACAAATTATTGTTAAAACCTATAGTAAAATATGATTAAAGATAATTTTAAACACTTCCACCAAATATTTGCCAAAATCCTGCCAAGTGGCAGCAATGTGGCAGTCGCTGCCAACTTGACAAACTTTTGGCAGAACGTTGGCAAACACAAATTCAACCAATCAAAAGTCTGCCATTTTTCTGCCAAGTGGCAGCAATGTGACAATGTCTGCCAACTTGGCAAACTTTTGGCAGATTATTTTTATTGATAAAATGTAACTTATTTGATTTTATTTTCAATTAATAACTACATTATTAGTCTTTAAATAATTTTAAATACATTTGATATAGATGAGTTTACAGAATAAAATATATTGTTTGAAAGAAAGAAAATTTACTGATAATATAAATCCTCACTATGTTACAGCAAAAAATGGGAAAAGAATGTTAATGGCTACCTGCGCATCTTGTGGAAAAATGAAATCAAAGTTTGTTAAAAGTACAGGGGGTAATTTAGATATCCATAAAGCAATGTTACCTTTATTACCTAAGAAAGGTTTAACACTTCCAGGATATAATTATTGTGGGCCAGGAAATCCCCTAGATAATGGACCCCCTGTCAATGAACTGGATGCAGTATGTATGGACCATGATTTTTGCTATGACAGTGATGTAAAAAAGGGTACATGTGATAAACAAATGCTTTCCAATTTAAATAAAACTAAATCAAAAACATTTGGAGAAAAGATTGCAAAACATTTAGTTGTAAAACCTATAATTAAAACAAAATACACACTTGGACTGGGACAGGAACAACAGTTCCCTATGGGCTTAACGCCCAGACAAAAACAAAAATCAAAAAACGGGAAAAGGGGGTAGAGTATACCCCCGAAATAAATTGGAGCGATGAATTAGCAGAAGAATTACACAAACCAATTAAAAGAAAATTTAGGAAACGAAGAGTGATAGTTAATGATATTGATGATACTTGGTCAGCTGATTTAGTTGACATGCATGCTTTTTCAAAATATAATAAAGGAGTAAAGTACTTGTTAACCGTTATTGATATATTTAGTAAATATGCTTGGGTTATTCCATTAAAGAATAAAACTGGAGAATCTGTTACTGAAGCATTTGAAAAAATAATTTTAGAAGGACGATTACCAGTAAATTTATGGGTAGATGAAGGAAAAGAATTTTATAATAAAAAGTTTGAATCATTTTTGAATAAAAATAAGATTAATATGTATCATACATTTAATGAAGGAAAGGCTGTAGTAATAGAAAGATTTAATAGAAGTTTAAAAAGAATAATGTGGAAATATTTTACAGCAAATAATACTTATACTTATTTAGATAATTTGCAGGATATGGTTGATAAATATAACAAAACAAAACATTCTAGTATAAAAATGACACCAACCGAAGCTAGTAAAAACTTAAATAAAGGTACTGTTTACTTTAATTTATATGGTGATTTAAAGATACCAAAGAGTAAAACAAAATTTAAAATTGGTGATCGAGTTCGCTTAAGTAAACTTAAAAGACATTTTGAAAAAGGATATACACCAAATTGGACAGAGGAAATATTTATAATTTATAAAATTAATAATACAAATCCCAGAACATACTCTATTAAAGATTTAAATAATGAAATAATTCAAGGTTCATTTTATGAACAAGAACTTTTACCTACTACACAAGAAGTTTTTAGAATAGAAAAAGTTATTAGACGAGACTATAAGAAAAAACAAGCTTTAGTAAAATGGAAAGGTTACAATGAAAAATTTAATAGTTGGGTACCATTTAGTGAATTGGAACAAATTTAATTTAGAAAATAAAAAGTTTAATTATATAAATGAGCAATAAAAATCTAATTTCTAATAATAATGGAATAGAAACAATAGATCAATTAATTATTCACTTAACTAAACTAGCTGCTGCTTACAGAAAAAGTTATAAATTTTGTGGGAGAGTAAGTACTGGGTTATATATTACAGCAGGTGTTTTTGGTTGCTCAGCTGCATTAGCACTTGTTCCAACTATTCCTATATTTGTAGCAGTTGCTGGTGCTGTTCCATCAGTAATTACCATATTTACTAACAGACTAAAACTTGACGACAAGAATTTTTTTTTAAAATCACATCACCACAAAATAAAACAACTTATAACAAAAGCACGGATTGGAAAAGTAAATAAAGAAGAAGAGAAAAAAGTTATTCAGGATATTTTTACAATACTATTAGAAATGCAGAAAGAAAAAAATTATTCAACACCTCTTGAAATGCATATGAAGGAATTTAAACTTAACGGATATAAAAGTAAAAAAGAAGAAGAGCTGTATTAAATTTTACATGCGTTTTTAGAGATTTTTTCTATAAGTATATTATATATAGATGGTTAATAGAAAGGTAGATAGAATGATTATGCCAAAATTATCTAGCACTTTAGGAGAAATAATGAATCCGGACAAAAATTCATATAAAAAAGTTCTTAAAAGAAGAAATGTTATTAAATATCGGTTAAATCAAATAGTTAGCGATGAATATAAAAATCATGTCATTGATAAATTACAAAATGTTATAGATCCTTATCTTCGTAAAAGAACTTTATTTGAATGGGACTGTGGTTGTCTATTAACTGAAGAAGAAAATGCTGAAAGATTATGTGATTGTCCCAGACCAAATAATATTCGAAACAATCCTAAAAAAGTTATTGCAACCGATTGTGACACTAATGAAGGAAAAACATATAAAAGCACTTATGCAGCATCCAAAGACCTTAATATTAATTCAGGGTTAATAACAATGTGCTGCAAAGGAAAAAACCAAGTTAAAAGTGGAATATCAAAAACCAGCGGAAAAAGATATAAATTTAAATATTTTAATTCATCTTAAAGATAATTTAAAACTTTATTTATTTTATTATTTTTTAATTATTTTTTTAATCCTTTTTTCCTTAGTGATTTTTTTTTTCTAAATATAATATATAGATGGAAATCGAGAGATCTTCAAAACAATATTATAAGAAATTTGAAATTAAAATTACATATAGACAAGATCCAAAGAATCAATTATATTTAACTATAAACGACTCTTATGAAATACTTAAATCTGAACTTAAAACTTTAAAAGGTATAAAAATAAATGTTGTTTTAAAAATAACTTTTGCAAAAATGGATAAAACTGATACAATATATAAATCAGCTTATTTTCAATCAAAGGCTTTAGAAATTATTAACACAAATGAAATAAAAAAAAACTTTACATCAAGCTTTTGATGAAATAATAAATAGAATTGGTAATTGGATTTCAGAAGGAAGTGGCTGGAGAATAGAATCAGTTGATGCTCATTATATAAATAGATATAAGTATAGTCCATTAGCTGCTTCAAGTTATTTAGAATTACCAAAACCATTACAAAATTCAATGAAAGGATTAATAAATATAAAGAATGATGATAACGAATGTTTTAGATGGTGTCATTTAGCTTACAAATTTCCTGTTGAAAAAAATCCTCAAAATATTTCAAAATATAAAAAACATATAAACGATCTTGATTATACTGGAATTAAATTTCCTGTTACATTAAATCAAATACCTAAAATAGAAGTTTTAAATGAAATATCATTTAATATATTTGGTTATGAAGAAAATAGTATTTATCCATTGTACATATCAAAATATCAATACGAAGAACACTGTGACATGTTGCTAATTACTAATGATAAAATAAACGGCGACTGTAAATCACCAGAGACCCCAGTCCAACATTATGTTTGGATAAAAGACTTTAATAGATTAATGTTTAATAAAACCAAAGATCAACATAAAAAACATTTTTGTAAATCATGTTTACAGAATTTTACTCAAGAAAGAATATTAAATGAACACATACCAAATTGTTTAGCTATTAATGGTATCCAAGGCGTAAAAATGCCAAAAGAGGGAAGTAAAGTACAATTTAAAAATTATCATAAAGGTTTAGCAGTACCTTTTGTAATTTATGCTGATTTTGAATCAATAACTAAAAAAGTTTTAACTGCTTTACCATCAACTGAATCTTCATTTACTGAACCATATCAAAATCATATAGATTGTGGTTACGGCTATAAAGTTGTTTGTTGTTATGACGATAAATATACTAAACCAACCCAGATTTATAGAGGACCTAATGCAGTTTATAAGTTTTTTGAAAAAATGCTTGAGGAAGTGGAATATTGTAAAGAAATATTTAAAGAACATTTTAACAAAGATTTGAGAATGTCTAAAAAAGATGAAAGTGAATTTAAAAAACAAAAGTTTTGTCATATCTGTGAAAAAGAATATATAGAAGGTGAAGTGTCAGGGACTACGTCCCCGGGGACCGCAGGTCCACCAGTACGTGATCATTGTCATATAACAGGAAAATTCAGAGGAAGTGCTCACTCAGAATGTAATATTAATTTTAGACTAACACACAAAACTCCTGTTATTTTTCATAATTTAAGAGGTTATGACGGTCATTTTATTATGCAACAAATAGGGAAATTCAAAAAAGAAATTAATGTTATTCCTAACAATATGGAAAGATATATGGCATTTATGATTTCTGACTTGGTCTTTATTGATTCATTCCAATTTATGTCTCAATCATTGGATAACCTAGTAAAAAATATTCCAGAATTTAAATATTTATCTCAAGAATTTGATTGTGAAAGCATTAATTTATTAAAAACAAAAGGTGTTTATCCATATGATTACATGGATTCATTTAAAAAATTCAAAGAAACAAAATTACCTTCTAAAGAAGAGTTTTATTCAATTTTAAATGAAACTAATATTTCTGACAACGAATATGAACATGCTAAAAATGTTTGGAATAAATTTAAAATTAAAACAATGGGAGAATATCATGATCTATATTTAAAAACTGACGTATTACTTTTAGCTGATGTATTCGAAAATTTTAGAAAATTATGTTTGGAGTACTACAAATTAGATCCTTGTCATTATTTTAGTAGCCCTGGTTTAGCTTGGGATGCAATGTTAAAAATGACTGGAATTAAGTTAGATTTAATAACTGATATTGATATGTATCTTTTTATTGAAAAAGGACTGAGAGGAGGAATAAGTTATATTTCAAACAGATACAGTAAAGCAAACAATAAATATATGAAAGATTATAATTCAAAAGAAGAAAGTAAATACATTATGTACCTTGACGCCAATAACCTTTACGGTTGGGCTATGTGTCAACCTTTACCCTCTGGAAACTTTAAATTTATATCCGAAAAACAATTTAAGAAATTAATTGCAAAAGGTAAAACTAACTTTATAGTTGAATGTGATCTTGAATATCCAAAAGAATTACATAAAACCCACAATGATTATCCTTTAGCTCCTGAAAAAATTAAAATACCAGATCAATGGCTTTCTGATTATAGTAAAAATATTAAAACAGAATTTGAAATAGGAAAAAGTAATGTAAAGAAGTTGGTTCCAACTTTAATGAAAAAACAAAATTATGTAGTTCATTATAAAAATCTTGAACTATATACACAATTAGGGTTAAAAGTAACAAAAATACATAAAATATTAACTTTTGATTCATCTCCTTGGTTAAAAAAGTATATTGATTTTAATACTCAAAAAAGATCTAAAGCAAAAAATTCATTTGAAAAGGACTTTTTTAAGTTAATGAACAACTCTGTATTCGGTAAGACGATGGAGAATTTACGCAAAAGGGTTAATATTAAATTAACACATGATGAAAATATTTTATTAAAATACATAGCCAAACCTTCATTTGTTAGTTCAACGATGTTTAACTCTAACCTTTTTGGTATTCATAGAATAAAAGAAAGTTTGTTATTAAACAGACCTTGTTATGTTGGAATGTGCATTCTAGATTTATCAAAATATTTAATGTATGATTTTCATTATAATTACATTAAGGAAAAGTACGAGGATAATTGTAAATTATTGTTTACTGACACTGATTCATTATGTTATGAAATTAAAACCAAAGATGCGTATAAAGACTTTTATAAGGACAAAGATTTATTTGATAATAGTGATTACGATAGTAATTCAAAATTTTATTTTGATAATAATAAAAAAGTAATTGGAAAATTTAAAGATGAAGCTGCTGGTGTAGTAATTGTTGAATTTGTCGGATTAAGAAGTAAAATGTATTCATATTTATTAGAAAACGAAGTTAATGTTAAAAAATGTAAAGGAATTAAAAAACTTGTTGTTAAGAAAACAATAGTTCATAAAAATTATAAAGATACTTTGTTTAATTCAACCCAAACTAATCACACCTTTAAAGTTATTCGTTCTAATAAACACAATCTTTCCAGTTATGTTATAAATAAAACATCTTTATCATGTTATGATGATAAAAGGTATATTCTTGATAATGGTATTGATACATTAGCTTATTCTTAAATTAATTAACTCTTAAATTAAAACTTAAATTATAGAACCATAAATTGTTAACTGAATATTTTTAACGTTTAAAGAATTAATATAAATAACATCATTTATTTTAAATTTATTAGCATAATTAATAGAAATAGATTCATTTTTTCTATTATTTTTTACATCGTAACTTTGAAGAATTACATTTTCTTTATTTTTTAGTTGTAATTTAGCTTCTCCTTTATCTAATTTAATTGCATCAACAAGAATAATTAAGATGCAATTAAAATTAATTGTTACATTATTACCTTTTTGAACTAAACCAGGACTAGCATTTACAGTTTTCCATTGAAATAATCCACCATCGGTATCTTGGGTATAACTTGTTAAAAACAATGGAGGTTTTCTTTTAATTTGTGTTGACGTCCATCTTTCTATTTGTTTTTCTATTTTATTTACTTTTTCATTTATATTATTGAATATTCCCATTATATTAATTATTCCAGTTAAATTTCAGTTAAATAAATGTCCTTTTTTATTAAAATAATTTATAATAGTTTGTTCATTTACTCTTTGATTATTAATTTTTAGTATTTTATACAATAAATCATACAACGGTACTTTATCTTGTAACATTTTAATGAAAAATAAACAATAATATCCACAAAGCATACTTGTTTTGTCTTGATATTGAACATTGTTGTATTTTACATTTGGTATATACTGAATTACTTCTTTTGGTGGAGGAAGTCCAAATGGGTCAAAATACATATTATTTAAGTAACAAACCCAATGTGTTCCAGGTCCAACAGAGTCATCTAAATTGATTATTCCACACTCATCCTTTTCTTTTAATTTTAATAAATTATTTCTACTAAACACTCCCCTAAAGTTTTTAATTTTTAATTGTTTTACCCATTGTTCAATTTCAAAGTTAGAAATAGGTTTGTTTATAAATTTTATTTTTTTTTTTACTATAGGAATTCGTCTGTAAGGTCTCCGTTGTGAATCAATCTGTAATCCTTTCCCACTTAACAAAGATGTAATCAAAGGTATTCCTAGACTAGCAGCCAACATACCTAAAAAGCCACCGTCTTGTTTTTGTTTTTGTGTTAATTTAATCACTCCAGATCCTACTAATTGCTTTCTTTGATTAGGTGTAAGATATGGTGATATCATATTTCTCTTATCATTAGCTACTGAAATAATACCATTTCCAAGTATTTTACTAACACCAGTACTGGCTAGTCCAGAAAGGGCTCCAATGCCTAGAGGGGCTAATATTTTTGGAGCTATTTTTGCTGCCATTGGAAGAATTGTTTTTCCTAACAAACCAGCCAAAGCTCCTAAAAATCCACCATTTTGACCTTGACTGGACATTTGTTTCTTTGAAATTGTAATTTCTAATCCCTTCTTATTTGCAACAGCTTTTTTAATTTGATTAATTTGTGTTTTTGTTAATAATAAAGGGAAGTTTCCACCTAATTGTTCATGTTTTAATCTAAAAGTATGTGGAATTTTGTTGTTGTAGGCTCGGGCTAAATTTTTCTTTTGTCCATCTGTAAGGTTAATTTTATATTCAATATAATTTGATGACATTATATACTTTATATTTATTTTATTTAATTTATATTTATTTTATTTAAACAATAACAAGTTCATTTCCAATAGTATTTATTTCAACTGTTTCCTCATATAATACAATTGCGTAAATACGAATATTAGCTGCTGGTGGAATATTTAATTTAGCTGTTAATGTAATATGCTTAGGATCTTCTGTTATTACTTCCTTTTTATATTCCAAGTTAAAATGAATAAATCCAAACAATTTTTGAAAATTTGATCTATTTAAAAGACTTCCAGTAGTTTTGTTATTTTGTTTATAATAATAATTAATTACATCATCATATATTCTTGATATACTTGTGTATTCTGTTTCTGGATAAAAAACACCATTACCAACTTCAAGACGACAGGAGCTCAAAATGCAATTATTATTATCTGCATTAACTTGAAATGTATCTAATAAATGTGGGTTATGTTCTTGTGAATTACTTTTATCAGGTCGTTGTAAATAAACAAATACATGTTGTGGTTTTATTACACCAGCCGTTATTCTAAAGGTTATATTAGTTTGTTGTGTATCAGTTGATTGCGTCATCATTTCCCTAAGGTATGACCATCTTGCTTTTTTAAATCTTTCAGTAGCAATTAGTTCAAACCCAAATTCATTAAAAATCAAACGTGGAACCCATAGAATTAATTTTGTTACAATTACCCTACCTGGGTCTCCGCCAGCTCTAAAAATTAATTCATCATCATCTGTCAACTGCAGTGTTATTTGAATTTGACTTGGAGGTAAAATATTAGTTTCTAAACCCTGAAAAAATGAATAATTATTTAATGGAATCTTAGCATTTACCTCATTATTTTTCTTGATTAAATCCCTTCTAATAGCAAACCCCGAATTATTATCAGCGGCAGCAACAGCAGTAGTATCTAAATAAATAAACTCATTTGTTCCAGTTGATTTTGCATAATCTTCAGATAGTTCAACCAAACTCTTTACATTTATTACTTTGTATAAATTATTACAATCATAAACAATTTTTCCATTTTGTTTAACCACTAACTGATCAATTAATGAAGCTGCATTATTAATTAGAGCGATTTGGGCTCCATCATACTCAGCACCATCAGCAAGCTTATTTACTTTAAAACTTACTTCAAAATAAGCATTAAACCAATAAAATATGAGCTTCTATCATTAATTGTAAAGTGATATCCGTTTTTTTTGTTGCTTAACATTATTTCCCAAGACAGATATTAAAGCTGTATCTAATTGAATAGGAGTTAATTCATATCTTTCGCAATATTCTTTTGTTCTAAACATGTATATATTATATATTATTTTATTTTTTATTAAAGTTAAAACTTTATTTTTTATTCTAGTTTTTATTTTAGTTTTTATTTTATTTTTTTATTTTATTTTTTTATTTTATTTTTTATTAAAGTTAAAACTTTATTTTTTATAAATTAATCTGTTAATACGTTTTTGTTGAGCTAAAGTCCCAGATCCTGACAATATTCTATTTATTCTTATATGAATATCCTCCTCATTATCATTATTCTTATTATTATTTTTATTATTATTTTTATTATTTTTATTATTATTCTTTTCTTGTAATTCCTTAGCAATTAAATTACCAACTGCCGGAGCAGGTTTCTTTTTAAATTTTTCAACAATTTTATCAGCAGCTAAATTTCCAACTTCTGTTCCAACCTTTTTTGTTCCACTTTCAAGTGCTGCTTTTCCTGCTGTTTCCAAAGCTTTTTTTCCAGCTGTGCTAATTGAGGATTGAATTAATTTCGTTAAAGTGTCAAAGATACCTGTCCCGTGTATGATTTCTTCTCCTGTGTGAGCATCAACATAAATAAATATTCCTTTATTTTTGTCATAAACTTTTTTGTACATTATATAAAACTAAAAGTTTTTAATTTAATTTCTTTTAAAATTAGTGTAAAACTTGTTTCAACCTCATTAAAATTAATTATTCTACCAAATACATCTGTAATATATATTCTTATTGAATTTATAATATATTTATTAATTTCAGAATATCCAACTCTTTGTGGTTCTTTTGTAAATGGATAAGCTCTTGTTAAATCTGCAGTACTTAAAGCATAGATAATATCACTGAAATTACCATCAACAAGTGAATTATCAATAAGATCACAATGAATATAAATTGTATCCACAGAGTTAGTTATATTTGGTGTTTTAGTTCCCCATTCAGTATTTTCCAATTTTTTTTCTCAAATCCAAGCAATGTATGAAAATTTGATATTTCCAAATCCAACTTAAAATTATCTGTAATTGAAATCAAAATCTTAAAACTACTTAAATCAAATTCCAAACTTATTGGAGTGGACCTTGGTCCCCTGTCGCCTGCGGCAGCAATTTCTGATTTATCAAATTCATAATCATCATTACTTATTAATGTTTCCCTAATATAATTATTAATATCTGTGTAACTGTAAGAACCATTTGTAAATATAATATCTTTCCAATCCTTACCATTATGATAACGAATTCTTTTATTGTCATATTCATCACTAATATTATGCCAAGAGTAGGTCATAGTGTTAATACTATCCAAACCAACAACATAAGTTTTATTTTTATCTAAAATTAAAGAACGACTAAATCTGATTGTAAAATCACTCGGAGTATTTTTATTATCTTTAACTGTTTCAGAACTTAATACTATTTTTTGTTCCATTTATATATAACTAAAATTTAAATTCAAGAAAAATATTTTTTATAAAACATTTCATGTTGTTCTGGTAAAAGAGAATTCATTTTTAATAGTTCATCAGTTATTCTAATACCTTCATTTTTTAGTTCTTCATTATTATTTCCAGCATTAATTGAACCACAAATTAACTCTAAGTCATTAACCAATTCTTTTGGATTACATGGACAAACGTCATAACCTTGTCCCCTAATTACTTTTTTAAATTTCATAGATCTTTTATTGATAGGTAATCCTGACTTTTCTGTTAATTCTTTAAATATTTTTATTGAATGATTTGAATGCTTTTTCTTATTGTTATATCTTTTATTAATCAAATCAATTAAATCATCATCTACTTTAGTGTTAATGACTTCTTTTCCAGTTATTCTATCCTTAGCAATTAACTTATTTTGGCCATAAAGTTTATTTAAGTTAATAATTAAATTACCGTATTGTCCATTTGGTAAAACTTTATATGGGTTATGATGTTTTATTCCTTTTCCTTTTTTATATATAGGATCCGTACCAAGAATATAATTTAACCGGTATTTGTACTTTATGAGTTGATCTTGATCATGTTTTAATTCTTTTGCTTCTTTTTGCTTATTTGGATCTTTTGATCTTGATTTGCTTGTTATCGGACCATTTAATTTTTTAATATCTTCAGTAACCTTATTTATTGTAGCTTCAAGAGTGGCTTTACTTATTTTATCTCTATTAAATTCATCTGCAGTAAAAAAGTCAAACATTTCAGACGGTTCGGAATATCCATATTCTTTTAAAACATCATTATCCAAACCAGCATTCAAATCTATTTCATGTATTTTTTTTTCTTTCGGTCTTGCTCCTAATTCTTCAATGTCTTCAAACTCATCATCTTCATCATCCAAACCCATATGATCTTTCGGCGGTAATAATCGTGTTGGTTCTCGGAATAGTTCTTCCAAACCCATAGTATCTTCCAGCGGTAATGGTTGTAATGGTTGTTGTAGTCCCGGAGGTGGTTGTTTTTCCAATAACTCTGTCACCATTTTTAGATTTTCTATTTCATGTATCTTATCAGCAAAACTTTTTGGAAGTAATGCTAATTGTTGTTTTATTCCAGGTAATGCTTTTAACTGACTTGATAATTGTTCTTTTTGACTTTCTATTTTTTCAGTAATTGGCTTATAAATTTCAGTATACATATCCCGATTTGTAGCTTTTCTTATTTTTTCTCTCATTATTTCTTCTCTAAGATTTCTCATCTTTTGCCCAACTAATTTTTTTCTTATTATCATTTCATTAAGTTTTGATTGCATTTATATAATAATGTAAAATAATGTAAAATAATGTAAGATAATGTAAGATAAAGTAAGATATTGTAAAATAATGTAATATTATATAAATGGAAATTCCAAATTATGATACAAAAAATGATAAATTCAATAACTTTAAACAATTTTATCCTTTTATGCCAGATTCATGTTTTAGAATGTTAATATGTGGATCTTCTGGATCTGGAAAAACAAATACATTAATGCATATACTTCGAAAACCTCTTATATATTATGATAAATTATACTTATATGCTAAAAACTTAGAACAATCTAAATATCAAGATTTAATTAACAACTTAAACCAAATTGCAAAAAAAATTAAAGTAGATCCAAATGAAATACTTGAATATTCAGCTGATCCCGACCAAATTGAACCTTGTGAAAATCTTGAATCAGAAAAACAAAAAGTAGTAATATTTGATGATTTTGTATGTGAAGATAAAAAGGTTCAAAATGAAATAACAAAATACTTTATTCAAGGACGTCACAAAAACTGTTGTGTTATTTATTTAAGTCAGTCTTACTATAAAACACCAAAAGATATTCGAATTAACTGTTCACATTATATTTTATTTGAAAGTCCAGGTAAAATGGAAAATAATAGGATTTGTGATGAACAAAATATAGATCGTGATACTTTTGCTAATGCAACAAATCAAAAATATGATTTCTTATATATTGACAAACCAAGGAAGTTTTTAAGAAAAAACTTTACTGGTAATATATAATAATTATATAATGGGAGTTTTTAATGATGTAAAACAAATTAATCAACCTGACAGTATAAGTAAAGTTAAATTTGATATTGATTTAAGTGATTATGCTACTAAAAAGCAATTCAAAAAGCTTAAAAAGGAAACGGAATCGTATCTTCACAGAAATAAGGAACTTGATAACACAATGAACAGAGCATTGGATATGGGAGGTAATGAAATAATCAACCTAGGAAATCCGGATAAACCCAACGATGCAGTTCCAAGACGGTTTGTGTATAAAAAAATTCAAAGTGTAATAGATGACTATAAACTTGAAGATGTCAAAAGTATAAAACAAACACTAGAAGTAGAAGTAAAGAATATTGAAGAATTAACAAAAGATTTTAAAAAGAATTCATTATTAATTAATCAATTACAAGGTAAAATTGAAGAAGAAATGAAAGCTATGACTGATTCTATTAAAGAACTTGAAGAGAAATCTGATTTGACAGATGACAACATAAAAGAAGTATTTCGAGTTAATTTAAACATTTTATTCACTCAAGTTCAAGAATTAAAAGATAGTATGATTAAACATGAAGAACTAAAAGACAAGATTATTGAAGCTGAGAAAAAGTTACAAAATATGTATCAGTTAGAAATCAGAACAGAAATAAATAAACTAAATACTGAAATGGCAAAAGGGAATCAAGATTTACTCGATACATTTTCAAATAAATTTGCAGAATATAAATCTGAATTGGAAAAGGCAGCTTCACAAAGAGGTGATGATCATGACACAGCATTAGATGACTTTAAAAAAGAAATTAATTCTAAAATAGATGACTTTAAAAAACAAATTCGAAACTGGATTAGTATTGTTGACAACCGTCACAATTTAAAATATGCAGAATTAAGTAATATTACAAAAAAATTACAAGAAGATATTAATGAATTTAATGATAAAATTAAAAAAATAACAAATGATTTGGACTCTGTAGTTGAAAAATCAGCTAAACAAGAAGAAGCAATTAAGATAATTAATGATAAAATTAATGATAAAATTAAAAAAATAACAAATGATTTGGACTCTGTAGTTAAAATATCAGCTAAACAAGGAGAATCAATCACTGCTAATACCCAAGTAATTACTGCTAATACTAAAGCAATAACCGCTAATGTCGAAGAAATTACCACTAATACCCAAGAAATTACAAAAGTAAAAAATGTTTTCTTAAAACAAGAAACACAATTAGCTAGAACAAAAGGCGTTGTTGACAATTTATCTGCTTCTGAAGTTGCCACAACAAAACGACTTGATGATTTAGCTGAAATAATTCTTAAACTTAAAAAGAAAGACAGGAAAATAGAAAAAAGGGTAGAGGAAGTGAGACATGAAGCGTTTCTCTTTGAATACTATTATAATCTACTTTTGATTACATTACAAATGAAAAGTATTTTGACCGTCGTGGTGCCTGGATACATTCAACATATAAAAATATGGCCGATCTGAACTATTTAAATATATTTGAAATAAGACCTGGAATTATCTTAGATTATAAAGATTTTATAAGCATAAACCAACAATATAAAATAGATGTACTAGATATGCTTTTGAGTGGTGTGTTTATAGTCAGAAAAACCGGAACTTATATAATAGATATTAAGATTTTATTAAAGGGTGCGAGCTCTCCGGGTGAACCGTATAAACCGACTAAAAGCCCAATATCACATTTTATATTTAGGTGGCGGAATGATAGGCCTCAGGATGATGTTTTATTTGATATATTTGATAATGTAAATATAACAGCTGAGGCAGCTGAGGACTTTGACACTGATAAGTTAATATCTATGTATAAGAAAAAAATTAAAATTTATCTAAAACAAGGGACAATGTTTGATATTCACCCGTATAACGATTCAGCATCTACAGAATTAACATTTATGCTTTTGATAGGTAGTTACATTAGATTCTACATATCGGATGAACCTATATCCTCTGGTAGAAGCAGACTTTTGGATTAAAGGGTTAATTAAAAGCTTAATTAAAGTTTTAATTACTATGTGTACCCTAATAATATACTTACTAATTGAAAATAAGATCAAATACATTACATTTTATTAATAAATATAATCTGCCAAAGTTTTGCCAAAAGTTTGCCAAGTTGGCAGACATTGTCACATTGCTGCCACTTGGCAGAAAAATGGCAGGCTTTTGATTGGTTGAATTTGTGTTTGCCAACGTTCTGCCAAAAGTTTGTCAAGTTGGCAGCGACTGCCACATTGCTGCCACTTGGCAGGATTTTGGCAAATATTTGGTGGAAGTGTTTAATCATATTTTACTATAGGTTTTCATAAAGTACTATGAAAAGTTGTTTATTTTTTGGTTTTAAATTGTCCGGCATTGGATTTTTTAGAATAGGGTCAAGGGGTCAGGGGGGTCAAAATCGGGCTCGCTGCGGTATTTCTAATACTACTATCGACCAACGCAAATTCCAAATTGATTTTCAAGTCTAGACTGTCTACTTCCATTTTCTTTGCTTCTCTCAATAACTTTGGATCGATTGAGATCACTTCTATGTTGTCAAACATATACATAAACGTAATAAAACGTATTAGCATCTGAGGGCCCATGCACGCTTCCGTAGAATCAACATTTGAGTATCGACCAACGCAAATTCGACATTGATTGTCCATTTTAGCGTGTCTACTTTCATTTTCTTTACTTCTCTGAATAACTTTGGTTCGATTGGATTCATTTCTATGTTGGCAAACATGTTGGATTAAATTTACTCAGATTATTATTTACATCAGTTGTAAATTTCTTACAACTTATATTAACTTCTTTCAATGTTCACTTTCCGGATTTCTGAGCATGTACGTGTTGTGAACGTCGTGGTCAAATTTCACGAGGGTAAGAATATGACACTCTACCCACACAAAATGTTAGTGCATCCAATGAGTAGTTGCTTATTAAAAGATAAACTTCTAATCTTAAATTTTACTCTACAACTACAAGCGACATGAAGCAATGTCAGCTTTTAATTACTGAATATACACAGTATTATGAAATCGGCTTATAAACTAAAAGAAATTATTAATTCGTGTTTCAGGCAGTCCACCATGCACTCTTGATGACGAATACCATTATCCCTGGGATTTTCTCAGCAGGTGCATTATCCACATCATTTACAACAAGTTGGACCAATTTATTTCCGTACCCTAAGGAAGTGCCATGTGTTTGGTGTATGTGCAGAAGGATCAGGTATAAGAATATTAAAATCTGAAAGTATTCATGTTTCAATACTGTATTAAACTCTTAGCATAGTAGCGGTGCTTGTGTCTGATTCTGCCACCAAAGCAGATTTATATCAGGCTGCACATCTGTGCAGTGTGATCATGATCTGCACTGTTCGTAACTGGGTCAGTAAATTATCAATGAATAATGACGAGTGCCCTGCATGCTGTCAAACTCCGCGGTCAGTGTACATCAAGATGAGCCTGCATATCTATGCAGTCTGGTCTCCACAGTGTTTACTATTCAGTCATTAAATTATGATCTCCCCTTTGAATAAACTATAAACAGCATTGTCCAAATTGAATTACATTTTAGAAATTTGGCATTTTAATGGTTAAATGCATTATAAACATGTATTATGTAAATATTATATTTTTGGTCTTTTTGTGTTTCTTGCAGGCAAACAGACTTTTATTTTATTGATGAAAGTCAGTACACTGGGAAAGGAGTGGAAGGTGTGGTGTCTAGGGCTCATCATTATTTGCAGTTCTATGGCATAGGAGAAAAACATGTACAGGTTGTATAATACTAAAACAAAATATGATATACCTTAATATATTTCATTTTTGCTTGAATCTGACTATTATAAAGAAGCAGCACCTGTTGGCAAATGACACACTATAGAAAGAACAAAAGGTGCAAACATCTGCAGGTTGACTATGGTTAATGACATGGTTTTAAAATCACCAGTAATATAATTGCAAAAATGCAAGCATTTTTTTTTTTTTTTTTTTTTTAGAATGATAAAACTCACATATTCACTGACTCAATGCTAGTTATATTCTGTTATAAGTTCAAAAGAAAAATTAAACACACAATTACTGTAAAAATGTCACTAAATGTGTCCACTTGTAATACTTTATGATAAGTAAAACATACATCACATTAAAAATGAGTATCTTAACTACTGTTTTGCATTTGATTTAATTTGTTAATTGTTATTTTTTATTTTTATTAGATACATTTCCATAATGCAGCTGGGCAGAACAAAACAACTATGTCATTTGGTATGCAGTTATGGAGCACTTTAATAGGTAAGATTTCTTAGGCTAAAATAAAAAAATTCTATAGTTGTATTTAATATGCCCATGATTTATAAAACATAACTAAATGTATTGCAATCAGGTAAGAAGCATTTTTGGTATGTCTTCATAAAAGGAGTAAAATGATAATGTGCAGAGGCAATGTATCTGTTTCCAGCATTCATGGATACTGTGCAAAAATAAATTAAGTAGTACCTAGTGCAGACTTATGATAAGCCTGCTCAGATGTGCAGGGTGATTATGGTTAAATAGTTCACATGAGCAGTACTAAATGGCTTCAGAAAGGTCTTGCCACAATTTTGATGTTATCACACCCAAGAACATTTTATATGTATTTCAAGCTGAAAAAGTTGGATGAATGCATGTAGATCACTAAGTTTTAAGAAGTTATAATTATCTTTCTGTAATTAGTATTAAGCTTTTATTTGAGCCACATCAGGAGAAAACCAACATTGTGCCTTTGTGACCGGATGGAAATGACATGATTATACAGTGCTAGCCCTAGCCATTATATCTGACTGTTATCTAAAGATAAATATCATATGAGCTGTGTCATGAGAAAACCAACACTTGCATTAACAACCAGTATGGATGCAGATACATTTCAATCCATACTGGTCACAAAATCATAATGATGGTTTTCTCACTACCATGCTCATTTGACTTGAAAACGCTGATAAAAGTTTTGTTAGCTGAATATTACCATCACATTTTAAATTTCAGGACTACATGAAACTGTTGCAATGAGTATTTTGGTGACAGGGCACAGGAAATTCAAACCAGATTAGCATTTTGATGTATTGAAAGTGTTGGGGAGATTCTGATGCATAAACTATGACCCAAATGGCTGACACTGTGAGACAGTCATCAAAAGGGGGTCACAATGTTAATGTTGATAATCCTGAAACACCTGTTGTTTTTTACAGCTTGGGGCAATTTCTTGAACAGTATTGAACAGTATTTTAAACAGTTGTCTAAATACCAACATTTCTTTGTCAGTTCCGTTGAACCGTGTGTTGTATGTTGCAAAGACTATTTTAATTCTGAAGAAGTTAAAGTAACTACATTGAAGCAAGTACCCGATAAAAATGCTATGCTTGAAGTAAAAGCTTTTTCAGGTTTGAATGTGGCCCGTCAGTGGTATTTGTCTTAAAATTTTTGAGATTGCTTCTTAACACACTGTTTTGATTTTCTATCCATATTATTTAGGGTTTTTTCAAGTCCGTTTATTTTGCAGCTGTCGAGCATAGAATGATATACTAATAATGCTATGGAAATGGTGAAATATTTTATAATTGCTAGGCAACAGAACATAGGTTGTAAATTTTTTGTGGATACTGTTATACTTTAATTCTTGTTAGATTATGAAAATACTATATGTTGTTGAGGGTTTTTAAAAAGATGATTAAACCATCATAAATGTGACTCGAAGTCACTGTGAAGTTCCGTTTTCAAATGCAATTTTACGCAATGTTTGTTTGTTTGTTTGTTTGTTTTTTTTGTTTTTTTTGTTAAAGAAAAGTTATTTTGCCTTCAAAATGCCTTCTTATTTTAGATAGAAATCTTCAAGTCTGCTTCCTGAAACATTGTTTAGATTTTGGATGAAGATTATTTCATATTACAAAACATTTTTATCATCATTCAAGGGTAGACAGCTATATAACAACCAGAAGAGATGAAATATTCTCTGGTTGCTAGGCAACAGGAAGAATCATTTAAGTTATAGACATTTTTTAATGATAGTTCTTTGGTTGATAGTTCTTTGCTTCAATGCATATTTTACAACCAAATTTTTAACAGCACACCTTCATTTTAATTTAATGTGAATATGCTAGCAATATTCTGTAGGGAATTGGAATTGAAGTAAAAATTTGAAAAGGGACTTTCCTGTCAGATGTCTGTATATCTTCAAATGTTTTCAATAGAATGACTAGAATTTTTCAAGACTGTCTGTTTATAAGTTTTGTTTACACTTTCATTGAGCTTTAAATGAATGCAAATGTTTAAGTCAACTTATAAGTCTTAAAACCTAAGAAAACCATGGAAATTGTGAAAAATTACATTGTTGCTAAGCAACAGAAATATTGAAGTCGCTGTTTTGTAACTAAATTTGTGCTTTATTATCATAGTTTTATTTCATATAGCCATATTTGCAAAGAAAGCACACTGTAAAGGGCTTGTAAAACACTGAAGATTAATATTACTAGGTGCAGGAAATTTTAAAAAGAGCCTGTTTGCAGATGAAATATTTTGCACATTGTCTATGTATTAAAACCACTTTATATATTGCCCAGAAAATTTCATGACTGTTTAGATAGAGAATGTTATTACCCATTTTGAAATAAAATTTCATTTGTGACATAATTACACTTTAATTATTGTCATGTATAGCTTAAAAATAAGAAAATGGAATATTTTCTGGTTGCTAGGCAACCGAAATGAAAACTTTTGTCTACTGCACTCCGTGTTTTGTCTCAAAATGTTGTTTTGACATTAAATAAAGAAACTGAACACAGTTAATTGCTTCTGTATTTTATTTTCTATTTACAAAACTGTATTTTATATACTTACCTGAAGGCAAGAAAAATGCCTCCAAATCAGTGCAGATTGGAACATATCTAAAAATGGTTGTCAACATAAAATTCAATGTAACTCCACCATTTTTTAAGATTTGACCCTCAAATTTTCAGGAATTTTTTATGAGATGTCATAGAATTCAGAAATAAAGAAAAGTCAAAAAACATCTTTTTTGGTCCATCAGCCCCATTTTTACATTCCATGACACATATAACCACAGAGACGATATATCACTTCCTATAGTTACTAAGTAACTTGTATCTTCTGGCACTATTTCGTCGTCTGAAAAAAAACTAGTAATGTCATGTGCGGTTCTAACATGCGTTGTGCTGTATGTGTTGTGTTCTGTGTAATTTGGAATTTATTTAACCACAACTAAACTTGCGTTGATTCGAGCTTAAATTGAAAGGTCAATTTTCCACCAAACTGAGACCGTCATCCTGTCCTACCTACTTAACCTATTTGGCAACGAATACCATCAGATTCTAGTTACGAGTCTTAATACAAAAGCTATTTGCAACAGAGCAACAAACACTTGTGATGCAGTGCACCAATATTACCAAGGCTTTTAATATACTGTGATTTTCTCATTTGCGTTGAGCAGTGCTTATATAAAAATCAATTTTATACCATATTAAGACCGCCATCCTGTCCTAACTACTCAACCTATTTGGCAGCATTCCCTTCACATTGCAGTTCAAAGGATAAAGACACGGACATATTTTCATTGCAATTACTAATACTAGTGATATAATGCGCGGTTCTAACATGCGTTGTGCCGTGTACGGTTTTGTTCTATTAACGACTAAAATGAAAAACAATTTTATTTGTGACTGAATGGATACAGACTATTTCTTACTAATAATTACTTCAAAAACTATATGCAACGGCCTATTCTGTGTCGAACAGATCAATTACAGTGATAACTGGATTAAAATATAAGATCAATTACTATACTTCAGTCAAAGATACAGACAAATCTTTGACAGTACAACAGCATTAAAATCGTGCAACTGGGTCGTTTCTATAGGATGAGAAATGAAAATGCACCATAGCTTGAAAGTTCTACATTTTTCTCTCTGATGATTGCAATATTTTAACTTTGAACTAATACATTTTGTGAAAATACTTGAAGTACGCTGCTTTCTTGCTTTACATCAATGTTATATCTTATACAATGATTCAACTTTAACTGTATTACAGAAATTGATAGCCATTATCAAAAGAACAGAGGAGGGCTACTATACTTGCCCTGGCGTTGGCGTCGGTTTAATTTTAATGGCAATGTTCTCAATGCACTTTTCTTCTTAAATGCTCATCCATTTATCATTTACATAAGCCTGGCGAGATTGCATGAAAATGTACATGGTGTCCTAAGGATATTAGGAATATCATTTTTGTACTAAAATGATTGTTTTTTCAACCTTTGATGAGACGTTTGTACTAAAACAGACGTTTCAGATAAAAATAGCTAAAGAAAATACATTTTTGGAAATGTCTATATATTATCATTTCCGCACTTGTAACGTAATTAAACGTATTAGTGTCGGAGGGCCCTTTCACGCTTCCGTAGAATCAACATTTGAGTATCGACCAACGCAAATTCCAAATTGATTTTCAAGTCTAGACTGTCTACTTCCATTTTCTTTGCTTCTCTCAATAACTTTGGATCGATTGAGATCACTTCTATGTTGTCAAACATATACATAAACGTAATAAAACGTATTAGCATCTGAGGGCCCATGCACGCTTCCGTAGAATCAACATTTGAGTATCGACCAACGCAAATTCGACCTTGATTGTCCATTTTAGCGTGTCTACTTTCATTTTCTTTACTTCTCTGAATAACTTTGGTTCGATTGGATTCATTTTATGTTGGCAATACATACGTAAACGTAATAAAAGGTATTCGCATCTGAGGGTCCATTCACGCTTCCGTAGTATCAATATTTGAGTATCGACCAACGCAAATTCGACCTTGATTGTCAAGTTTATCCTTTCTACTTTCATTTTCTTTACTTCCGTGAATAACTTCGGATCGATTAAGATCATTTCTATGTTGTCAAACACATATATAAACCTGGCGAGTTTGCATGAAAATGTGCCCGGTGTCCTTAGGATATTAGGAATATCATTTTTGTACTAAAAATGATTGTTTCTTCGACACTTGATGATACGTATGTAGTAAAACAGACGTTTCCGATAAAAATAGCTATAGAAAATGCATTTTTGGAAATGTGTATATCATTTCCGCACCTGTAACGTAATTAAACGTATTAGCGTCTGAGGGCCTTTTCACGCTTCCGTAGAATCAACATTTATTATACGAAATTCATTTTGAAATTATTTTTGATATGTCTAAGTCTGAAGCTCTCAAATTTGGAAAGATCTTACCTCAGAGACATACACTGACAATTTCAGACACCATCAAAAACGCCCTTTTGAACGATTTGACGAACTTCCAAAAATCTCTATAAACACTTGCTCAGATACGGACACCTGTGGGATCTGTGTTTATTCCGAGGTCAACTATGTGTTCGTAGATGAAAAGCTGACAGATCATACTAAAGCAAAGGTATTTCAAATTGTCAGAAATGGGTGAAAGTTTACTATTATTTAGCCAAAAAAAAAAAAGAAAGGAAAAAAGAAGAAAAGGTCCTTGCGCATACATTTTGAAGGGGTGACCCTTGCGCGGGACCCCTGAATATCGACCAACGCAAATTCGACCAAGATGTTCAAATTTAGCCTGTCTACTTCCATTTCCCTTACTTCTGTGAATAACTTTGGATCGATTGGATTCATTTCTATGTTGTCAAACACATACGTAAACGCAATAAAACGTATTAGCGAATGAGGGTCCATTCACGCTTTCGTAGAATCAACATTTGAAGATCGACCAACACAAATTTGACCTTATCTTCTGTGAATAACTTTAGATCAATTGAGATCATTTCTATGTTGTCAAACACATACATAAACCTGGCGAGTTTGCATGAAAATGTACCCGGTGTCCTAAGGATATTAGGAATATCATTTTTGTACTAAAAATGATTGTTTTTTCGACACTTGATGATACGTATGTAGTAAAACGGACGTTTGAGATAAAAATAGCTATAGAAAATGCATTTTTGGAAATGTGTATATCATTTCCGCACCTGTAACGTAATTAAACGTATTAGCTTCTGAGGACCCTTTCACGCTTCCGTAGAATCAACATTTATTATACGAAATTCATTTTGAAATTATTTCTGATATGTGTAAATCTGAAGCTCTCAAATATGGAAAGATCTTACCTCAGAGAGACATACACTGACAATTTCAGACACCATTAAAAACGCCCTTTTGAACGATTTGACGACTCTATAAACACTGGCTCAGATACGGACACCTGTGGGATCTGTGTTTATTCCGAGGTCAAATATTTGTTCGTTGATGAAAAGCTGACAGATCATACTAAAGCACAGGTATTTCAAATTGTCAGAAATGGGTGAAAGATTACTCCTTATTTAACAAAAAAGAAGAAAAAATATAAGAAAAAGAAAAAGAAGTCCGCGTGCATACATTTTGAAAGGGTGACCCCTGCGCGTGACCCTGAGTATCGACCAACGCAAATTCGACCAAGATTTTTAAATTCAGCATGTCTACTTTCATTTCCCTTACTTCTGTGAATAACTTTGGATCGATTGGATTCATTTCTATGTTGTCAAACATATACATAAACGTAATAAAAGGTATTAGCGTCTGAGGGCCAATTCAAGCTTCCGTAGAATCAACATTTGAGTATCGACCAACGCAAAATCGACCTTGATTGTCAAGTTCATCCTTTCTACATTCATTTCATTACTTCTGAGAATAACTTTGGATCGTTTGAGATCATTTCTATGTTGTCAAACACATACATAAGCCGGGCGAGATTGAATGAAAATGTGCCCGTTGTCCTAAGGATATTAGGAATATCATTTTTGTACTAAAAATGATTGTTTTTTCAACATTTGATGATACGTTTATACTAAAACAGACGTTTCAAATAAAAGTAGCTAAAGAAAGTGCATTTTTGGAAATGTGTATATATATCATTTCCGCACCTGTAACGTAATTTAACGTATTAGCGTCTGAGGGCCCTTTCACGCTTCCGTAGAATCAACATTTGAGTATCGGCCAACGCAAATTCCACCTTGATTTTCATGTTTAGCCTATCTACTTTCATTTTCTTTGCTTCTCTGAATAATTTTGATCGATTGAGATCACTTCTATGCATATGGAAAAATTAGATCCGTCGTGAAAATCACCACAAAAGCCGATAATACGTTTGGCGAGGTAAATCGGCTGTCGAGACTGTTCGCTAGTTTTCGGCCTACCCCATACTTCAGGCCAATGTCTAATCCTTCTTCGCCAATGTACCGTTACATAAATACTTTGATCATATGGATTTAGGGATATTGATTACAAAGATAGATTAGAAAATAGAAACCTAAATGGTTGTTGGTGGTTTAATCAGAATACAATTTATAACGGTATTCTCAACAAACACATTATTATAAAACCAAACAATGACTTTCCAAAAGTAATTTCTATTTTCTTACAATCAGATGGAAACTCGCTTTTATAATACTTTCTTTGATGTTCCTGATTATGAAATAAAGATTTTAAGTAGTTTTTTGTGTAATCAAATGACTTCACATTTATTATTATATCGTGAGCGGTGTCCAACTAGCTTAGAATTTTATGCCAGCTCGAAGATCGAAATTCAACTTCATAACTTATCGAATTTTGATCCTAAGTTTGTGTCGGAGCGACGTTAAACCCAACTAAATAAATAAATAAATTTGATCCTAAGCTACACCTGAAGATCGAAAAACGTCAAATTGCAAAATAGCTTTAAATTTCGGGCCAGCTCAATGATCGAAATTTATAATATTCCAAAAGCCAAATTTCGACCTCGTATTGAATGAACAGCCTGTTCCAAGATTGAGATTGAAATGAGAAAGTCAAATATCAAGCAAGCAATTAGTGTCGAGCCATCTCGAAAATCGTACTTCTAATTTTGAAAAGCTGAATTTCAGTACAATACTGAAACTGCGATCTGCTCAAGATTCAAAGATTAAAAATCGTGCAAGATCGGATATATCGAAATTCAAGTTTTTATGACCCGGCATCTACTGATGCCGGAGGCATATAGTGATTGTCCTGTCCGTCCGTCCGTCCATCCGTACGAGGTTAACCAAATTGGACAGTTTCGTCTAGCATCAATATCCCTTACTAGAATGACTTGATACTAATGCAGATGTAACCTGTGACCATTCCTCATCTTCAGACATCACCTGACCTCAGTTTCACCTTGACCTTGAACTTGACCTCGTTTTGGACTTAGGTTGCTTTGTATCGACAAGGATGCCACCGGGGGCATCAAGCGTTTATTGAAAACAGCTCCTTGTTAAAAAAAAATCTAAATAGATTATTCTCGGTATTATATTTCAAGCATGCTCGAATTTTCAAAGCAATCGAATTTAAAACTGGTATTGAATGTGAAACTATTTTTTATAAACAGCCAGCTTCCGGGAAAACCCAGTACTGGTGTCATATGAGAAGTCATGATCGTGACCCCTTTCACGGATGCTCGAACCCACGATC